>NC_141620.1:402500-702500 GCF_047967505.1 Dipteris shenzhenensis | reverse complement strand
CAATAGTACTTGGGAAGCAACAGATGGAAGTCAAACACAGAGAAGAAACCTTGGTTCCTTTTCCTCCCTTCAACAAAGTGTTTAGATAAGGTACTCTTCTATTGAGGAGGATACAAGGTAACTACTTTGATAACCAATAAGATTTAAGGATGAGGTAGGCACCACCTATATGAACTTATACTCCTATCTTGTGGTATTCATCTTTGTTTAATGTGAACACTAATCCAAAAGCCAATGTTTTTCTATGAGGTAGAGATGTAAATGCTTTTCATTATATGTTACTTTGCCATACTTAACCTGTAGCTACTTTGATAACCAATAAGATTTAAGGATGGGGTAGGCACCACCTATATGAACCCATACTCCTATCTTGTGGTATTCATCTTTATTATTTGTTTAATGTGAATACTAATCCAAAAGCCAATATTTTTATATTGATGTAGAGATGTAAAGGCTTTTCATTATATGTCACTTTGCCATACTTAACTTTCTTCAATTCTCTGCTTTTATGTTATGTATTCTGTCATAGTAGGTGTTGGTAAGAAGGATTGTAGCGTCATATCTTTCAATCCCTTGTCTCACGATTATATGTATTCAATGAGGTAGAGTTGTAAAGGCTTTTCGTTATATGTTTCTTTGCCATACTTAACCTTCTCCAATTCCCTGCTTTTACATGATGTTATGAATTGAATGATGAATTTTGTCATAGCAGGTATTGTTAAGAAGGATTGTAGCTTCTCAAAAAGATTCCTCAGATCCTTTGATTGCAAGAAGTTGCATGCTTTGGCTAACATGGTGAACGTAGAGACTCATGGCCATACAAGCTGTATCATTCCATTTGTTATTGTTAGCTCTTTATTGGCTTGCGTATCAGGTTGTTCTGCGCCTGCATGGTTCTGCCTCTAGTTCTCTAGACTCTAGGGTCCCCAGGTTCTGTGGCATATCTCCTTGGCATGTTGCATTATTATGCTCATCATTGTCAATGTTCAGGACCACTAGCCGTCGACGTTTTGGTGTTAACTTTTAGATTGGTAATCCTAGTGGATCTTGTCCTTCTTTCGGTCGGTGATTTGGGGAGGGCTGTCAAGGTTGAGGTTTGGGCCGTTTGGCTTGGTCACGGTTTTTCAATGGCATTGTAGGCCTTTTACCCATCTTAGTGAGCTGTCTTTAGCCTAGCATTTCACACATGAATTATGTCTTAGCTTGACAATGCCATTAGTGCCATCTAGTAAGAGTACCATGTGCTAATAGTGCATGTCTTTTTTGTGAGTGGCTGATGCATTTTACTAGTTATATGATGAGGGTGTCGTGTGTGGACCAAACAAGTATGTCTTGGGGATTTTATTTATGCAATTTATTCAAGGTGCTCGAATTGTGTGGGTGCTCTATGCATGACTAGTGAGGCGGGAATTCCTCCTATATGCTTAATCTAGGGAGTTCATAGGGCAACTAGGCTCAATCATCACCCCTTAGCCCTAGGTTGAAATCAGTTGATGCTACCTATTTGTACAAAGATGTACATATGCCAGTGAGTGCCCAGTTATGCTACCTATATGTGCAAAGACATACATATGCTAGTGAGTACCCATGATACAATCTAATGCTAGCTATGGAAGACTTGGGGCTCGCTAATCTTCATTATTGTCAGGGATGGCTTGCATGTTGATGTAGTAGCACTTCAGTCGGCAGGGCTCTGATTGATTATTGTGGTAAATTGTACTCCATCCAGTGTTTCCAGTAGTACAACTCCAATGGGATTCATCTTTTTGACTCTATAAAATCCTTGACCTAGATATTTGAGTTTGCCCTTGTGGACTTTGGCATTGTATAGCAGAATTAGGTCACCTTCCTTAATCTCCTTATGTTAATATCTATCAAACCATGCCTTCCTTCATTTTTATGTTGTCATGGCATGGTAGGCAACTAACCTTGTCTTTGTATGCTTTTCCAATCGATACAGTCTTTCCTTGAGGGACTCATGGTCTCCCATGCATTCTTGCACTGCTATGCGTAGGCTTGGTATGACAAATTCCAATGCGATCATTGCTTCAAGGCCATACACCAATTGAAAAGGCATAAATCCGGTAGTGACTTTAGTGTGGTTCGATATGCTCTTAAGGTTGCATTAAGCTTTTTTGCCCAATCAGATCTCTTGGGATCCACTATTTTGGTAAGGACAATTCATAGTACCTTGTTGGTGGACTCGGCTTGTCCATTGCCTTGGGGATAGGAGGGTGTACTTTTTCACGGATAACCATAAAGCCATGCAAAAATTCTTGAATTACCTCATTGACAAAATGTGTGCCTCAACCCAATTTGTGACGTAATCCATGGCAACAATGATGTAGTGTGCTTGTGTTCCCTTTGTGGTTGGATGTATGGGTCCCACAAAATCAATCCCCCATTTTTTAAATGGTTACTGAGAAGTGACTGTTGTTAGGGAATTGAAATACCTGTGCTAGGGCTTGATTTTTCTTTGGCATACATCACATTGTTTGACATAGTCATAAGCATTTGCCCAAAGGGTTGGACAACAATATCTTGTTAAGAGTATTTTTCTTGCTGTTGTTTCCCCTGCAAAGTGTCCTCCAACTATGCCTTCATGAACTTCTCTTATGACTGGCATGATTTCATGGGCATAACACATCTTCTGACAATCTGATCATTTTCCTTGAAGGCGGTGTGCATGACACTTTGAAAAGTGGATGGGGCATTACATAAGCCAAATGGCATGACTCTATATGCAAAAAATTTGCATTCTGTAGCAAAGGCTATCTTTGCCTGATCTTGAGGTGCAATTTGTACTTGATTGTACCTATTGAACCCATCCAAAAAGTTGTATACTTCTGACCCCGCTACGCATTCCAAAACAGTCTCTATAAATTGTAGGGAGTAGCAATCTCTGATTGTTGCTGCATTAACGTTTTGAGATTCATATTCATTGTTTTTCTCTGGGACAAGACAATTACTAACACCCAGTCAGTGTGCTCAATCTCATAAATAAAGCTGATGTCTAATAATTTTTTATAGTTCTTCATAGACAAGGGTGCTGTACTTTGGATTTGTCCTCTTTAGTGAGTTGCTCACCAATGTATGCTATTGTCCAGCTCATTCTTCATCCACACATTGGGTTTCAACTTGCAGAACTTCTTTCTTTGGGAGACTAGTGCTAGATTCTCAATGGGCATTGAGTGGTTCCTCTGTTGTGCATACACCCTCGAGGCCCTTGGGGACCCATTGTAATTTTGGTGGTTCATGCACTTGGGTGGGCTTGGTTAAGTCTATTTCGACCACTCTGGTTTGCACCCTTTCAAACTCATTGAGGTGCTCTACCTTGGCCTTTTGGCATTAATGCACATAGCTCCTAACTTTTTTCATGTCCATGCGAATGGACTTTTTCAGTCCAAAGATGAACCATGCAACGAGGTACTTCTCATTAGGAGGGGAACACACTTGGCTATTAATCTTTTCATTCTTCCTAAGTATGTTCTGACCTTTCCTTTCTTGCGCATTTCCATATTTCCCAATTGAAAGGCGGGGTCATCTTGTAGCCTTTTGGTTTGGAACCTTCTTCTAAACTGCTCGGATAGCAATGCCCATGTGGCTCTTTCTTCTACAAGAAGGTCTAGGAACCATTCTAAGGCCTCATCAGTTAAGGCCATGGAAAACCAAGCGGCTTTGGTTTCATTTTGATTAGTCACCTCCAGCACAACATGCTACATCGAAGAGTTGCGGGAATTTGACAGGGTCCCCTCATCCATTGTACTTTGGCATTTGCAATTTACCAAAGTGTCTTGTTCCATTGTTGTTGTTGTTGTTGCATCGTTGAGCGGAGAAATCTTCAGATGCAAAGCGTCATTTTCTATTTCTTCTTCAAACCTTTGGTCCTCCACACTGCTCGTCAATGGTGAGAGGTTGAATTCTTGGAGAGCGTTGAGGGTAGAAGAAAGTTATCAGAAGTAGGTAGGTGCTAGCCTTCATCCCAATCTCAAGTGCATACACAATGCTTAAGTGTGACCTTTAAGTGAGTCCATCTCACTTGTGAAGTCCGCAATTGATTTCGACCTTCGTAGCCTGACAATGGCAAAAAATGTGCGATCGATAGGTCAAAATCAGTGCCTATGTGGTGGTGACTATCGAGGACCAAAATGATGGCAAAAAGATCCAAAAAAGTTATTTTTACGTAGATCTTTGCATGCATGAGATCTGGGTTCACAACAGGGTGCAATTTGGCCTCCAAATGACATGGGTTGTTGAAGAAGGGGCAAAAATGGGCAATTTTGTGATAAAGGCCCTTCCTCTTTTTTTAAGGGGTGGAGGATTGGTTAATCTAACCTAATCTTAACTATAGTTAACTAGACTAACTTATGGATTATCCTCTTCTTCTTTTTGGGTGGAGAGGTGGTTAAGCTAACCTAACCCATGATCACCAACTATATTATGGTTAGTTCTTATCCTCTCTCTCTCTCTCTCTCTCTCTCTCTCTCTCTCTCTCTCTCTCTCTCTCTCTCTCTCTCTCTCTCTCAATGTGCGGGTCGCGAGTGCATGCGGAGGTGCATGGCGATGCACACGGGAGACTTGAGGGCGAGAGTGTGTGGGTAGTAGCAATGCAAATATTAGTGGCGATGCAAGGTGTGGAATTTGGTGGCAATGAATTGATAGCGACTGGTTAGGATGGGCATTGTTGTTAGATTCCTAGCGGGTGTATTTGTATCAACGATGATGGCCTATGGGGCATGGAGGCAATCGTAGCATGTTGGCATGCAATGCACGACGCTATTGTGGTGCCTAGTGTGAGGGCATGCGGGGCCTAATGCACCCGCAGTGTGCAACGCTCGACGATGACTAACGAGGGGGCGTGGGAGCAGAATACGAGGTGTGGGGGGGTAGAGGGGTTAGAGGGGATGAGTTAGAACGGGGGGAAGGGTAGAGAGAGGTTTGGGGTGGGGGAGTAGAGAGAGGTGAGATGGTACAAAGAGGTGAGGGGTAGGCGATTAGAGAGAGATAGAGGGATGGTGGGGTGGAGAGAGAAAGGGAGTTGGTGGAGTGGAGAGAGGAAGGGGGTGGACAGAGAAAGGGGATGGTGGTGTGGAGAGAGATGGTGGGGTGGACAGAGACAGAGTGGAGAGAGATGGTGGAGAGATGGGGGTGGAGATGGGAATGGGGATGGAGAAGAGAGGAAGGGAGTTGGTTGGGTGGAGAGAGAAAGAGGGTGGAGAGAGGTAAGGGGATGGTGGGGTGGAGAGAAAAAGGGGGATTACCTTTGGTGGAGGTGGAGGTGGAGGTGATGGGGATGTGGGGGTTTTGACAAAAAAGTGATGGTGGAGGAGGGGGGGATGGACAGAAAAAGTAGAGGTGGTGGGGGGGAAGGGAGACAATGGGAGGTGGAAGCTTTGACGGAAAAGCGATGGTGGAGGGGGTGGAGATGGTGAGTGGGAGGTGAGGGGATGGATGACAGAATTGATGGTGGAGAGGAGAAGTTGGATGGAAAAAGTGGCAGTGGAGATCAGAGATTGTTGACAGAAAAAGTGGTCATGGAGGGAGGGAAAAGGTGGAAGGAAAGAGTAGGAGATAGATGCAAAAAAGTGGTGGTGGTGGGAAAAAAATTCGAGGTGCATGGAAAATATAGAGACTTGATGAAACTTGGAGATGGAGGAGAGATGGAAGTGGCTTGGAAAAGTGAGGGGAAAGAAGTGAGAGGAGGCGGGGGTGTTGCTTTTATAGGATGTGGGGGGTTTAAGGGTTAAATTTTGTGATTAGTGTATTAATGTGCTTATGTAAGTCAACATTGTTTAGGATGTAAATCTCATCCTTTTATATCAATTGGAAGCATTTTCACTCCTTTGCCTTGAGGGATGTGTCTCGAATGGTTTTTTGAAGGGGGTTCTTTTTCACACATGCAAACATGTGCTCCGCTTTCACTTCAAGTGCTAACCTCTCCGGCAGCAATGCCAAATTGTTGTCTCTATCTAGGTTCCAAGGGTGTTGGTCACCTACAATCATGTCATTGCTCATTCTGGCTTAGGTGTTCACAAGTGTAGCATAGGTCCCAGAGTCATATTCTGGCAAGAGGTGTAGGCTAAAGCGTGGAAAGCAGATCTCATGCATGCATGGGCAAGAAAGAGGGCTTGCTCACAACGATGGATGGAGGCTCATGCCTCCACAGGAGTTCAAGGGTTTAGAAGTGGGGTTGCAGGGTTTAGGAGGAGTCCACGGTTGAGGAGTGGAGAGCTAGTCTCCTTCATGACTTCAAGAGGTCTTTGGTTGAGGAGGAGGAAGGAGGGGGAGGACGACGGAGGAGGTGGAGGAGGAGGGGGGGAAGAAGGAGGAGGAGGGAGGAGGAAGAAGGAAGGAGGAGGGGGGAGGAGGAAGGAGTAGGAGGAGGAGGGGGAGGGAGGAGGAGGAGGGGGGAGGAGGGAGGAGGAGGGAGTACAAGGGTAGGGAGTGCAAGGGTAAGTGCAAGGGTAAGGTACCTACGGATGCAATGGAGATCAATCACATGAACACAATAGTGAGCTTGAACACTGAACCCCAAAGAGTGGGAGCTTCATTCCATTTAGAGAGATTTATATATGTTGGTCTCTACACTATCCGTAGGTACCTCTAGGGTGGGACCTCTTTTATAGGGGACCTCTTGGACAAGAGTCCCTCCACTTTTTGGGGGGACCTCTTGGGTCTCTACACAAAGTGGGGGAGCCTCATGAGTCCCTACACAAAGTGGGGGAATACTCATGAGTCCCTACACAAAGTGTGGGAACCTCTTGAGTCCCTACACAAAGTGAGGGAATGGGAACCTTTTGAGTCCCTCCACAAAGTGAGGGGACCTCAAAAAGTGTAGGCTTTTAGTCTTTCTCTCTCTACTTTTAATATTTCTCTCTCTAGATCCTGATTTTGCAAGTATGATTGGATCTTTTCTAGAGAGGATTTTAGCTATCCTCATCTTTTAAGATTCATCATATCAGCTTTCAGGCTCAAGCTATTACAACCGGAGCTTTGCCGCTATAGTACACACAATGATCTCATCATCATTGCTCTAGACTGCACTTCGGATCCTTGTTATCACAGGGTTAACACTCCAACGCTCTCCACCTGCTGCCTCCTCCTCCTATGGGAATGCATCATGCCTGCCTCCTCCTTCACCACTACCTCTGCTCTTCACCCCACCTCCACTTTTCCACCACCTCTCCTCTTCCGGTAAGCTGAATCACTTGAAGGGAAAGTGTGCCATTTGTGGAGAAAAAAATAAAGCCAAACATATGGCACACACTATATGTTGGGGGATCCCCCAATACCATAGCACATGCTACATGTTGGTGATTATTATTGTTTTTTCTTCTTGATCACCTTCTTACCCTTCTCCGCCTCCTCTTCGACACCTCCTTCTACCCTTCTCTTCCTCTCCACTGCCTCCTTCTACCCTCCTCTTCCTCTCCTTCTCTCCACCGCCTCCTTCTACCCTTCTACTCCTCCTTGACCATCGTCTGAGCACGAAAATAAGAAGCCCACATGGGGGGTGATCCCCCCACATGTGGGATGCGCTACATGTTGGGTAATTAGTATTTTGTAAGCCCTTCCCCTCCCATGTTAGAATAATAAAAAGAGATATATGGCATGCACCACATGTGGGAGAATCCCCACATGTGGCATGCGCTACATGTTGGATAATTAGACAATTAGTTTGAACCTTTCCCCTCCAATGTTAGAATAATAAAAGAGATATATTACTTTATACAATAATAAAAATACTATTTTATGATATTTTTGAAAATTTCCTATTATTATGTAGTAGATTTTAAATAAAAAGAATATTATTATCCTTATTTGAATAATAGATAATAAATAACAATATCATGAATAATAATATAATAATAAAGGCTATTATTATTTCTATTTAAAAATAATAATATTATATAATCATATTTTAGCAAAAATAAAGGTGTAGGAGTGACTGCTTCTTTGCAAGAAGAGACATAATACAGATAAGAGTTGGAAATATTTTGGAGGGATACATGCCAATGCATTTATATATATTAAGATATGCTTAAATAGGTATTAGTTATACTAATATATTTTACCATCGTGCTCATAGAGAAATTTATACCATATTTTTATTTTTATTATCAATATTATATTGATATTATTATATTATTTTCATTTCCTATTGTGCAACATGCATTTTTATCTATTGCTCTTCTAGGTTTTAGAAATTGGCAATGGTCGGAGAAACTTGCTCTTCTAGGTTTTGAAAATTGGCAATGGTCGGAGAAACTTGCAATGAGTAAAGAATGATGATATGCAAAAACACAATGATTATGGTTAGCATATGATGCCAATGACTAGATATTGTCATTTGGTTATTACTATGGTGGAACTGGCACGTTTTAAATTTATCACCAAGGTAGTTGGAAGTGTTGGTGTAATTTTAAGGTTAGATGTGTCCATAGATGTGTTCATGATAGTCCTATGTGAGCACAACATTAAAGGTAAGAGTGGATCGAAGTTGCGAATAAGTGACAATAAGTACTTCTTGCAAGAAGTGTTTGATTTAGCACGGTGTCCATATATAGGTGATCATTTACATTCTTTTAAGTCTATATGGGATGCATTGCTAGATGTTAAGGGCACTGGTGTACTTGGAGCATCTACCTAGGGTTTTGTAGAACCTTTACCTTCTATTGTAATTCGCTAAGCACAGGTGCAAATTGCAAACCCTCCATTTCCTTGCCCTAATCAACTCCTCCTTCCTTCCTACGATGGATCTCCACTCCATTGCACCATTTCAAAAGGAGGAGGAGGACCTTTTCCATTAGCATGTTTCATTGACAACTCTCACATCTCTTCATCGATTCAGAGCTTTCGATAGCTCCTAAAATGTTAGCTACGTCTCCTTGCCCACCTCCACCTTGATCTGCCTTTTTGTCTCCCCATCTTTTCTCTCTTCTTCTCTCTCCCTCCCTCCATCTCCCCTTTCTGGCTCCAATCCAGCCACTTTGCTCATATCTCTTCTTTCTTAGCTCCTCCCCTGCCTTGAACATCCCAAGGCCCCATTGCCCTTTCCCTCTGTGCCTGCTTTCATTTTTGTCAAGAAGCCATCTTTCGCTAGAAGTGAACCGTTACCATTCTGCACTTTCCCAAAATGAAATTAGGAATTATGAGCTTTTCCCTCCCGTGACGACCATGAGAGTTTTCACTTCCTACTTTACTTCCTCGGTACTTCCCATTGCCAGTCCTTCTATGCTTTCATCCTTTGTGCCTGAGCCAACATCTTTCGAACCAAGATTCTACGAAAATGAGTGTTGTAACTGGATGTGATAAGAAACGTTGAAGCTTATGAGGGTACAAAGATGCAAAATTTGGAAGGAAAGGTAGAAGTTTGGAATCATGGACAGATTGTGGAAGTTCCCCAAAGAGAAAACATTGCATGGGATGCACAACAATGCAAGGACAAGTGGGGAAAGCGGGTACAAGGGGATTAAGATGCTATTGGAAAGAAGGAAGACTTAGAGGTAGGTTTTTCTCCACGACGCACCTCAAATCCGATTGCTCATAAAAAAACATTAGTCACCGTGCTTCCATGTAAGCTTTGTAGAACTACTTTATGCAAGCCCATAGACCATTCCAGATTGAGCAAAATATATTTTCTTAGTGCATGAAGGTAAATTTTTGCTAGAGCTAGCAATCATTGTGCATTTATCGAAACTTTGCCACAAAGTAGAATCTTGGGAGCATGTACTATTGATGTCTTAGTCACATAAAAGATGGCATCTTAAATTCATCGATCAATGTACTTAGATTTGTGCTGGAGAGA
Source organism: Dipteris shenzhenensis (assembly GCF_047967505.1). Lineage (NCBI taxonomy): Eukaryota > Viridiplantae > Streptophyta > Polypodiopsida > Gleicheniales > Dipteridaceae > Dipteris > Dipteris shenzhenensis. The sequence continues at coordinate 692,692 of NC_141620.1, read as the reverse complement.
GCATGAAGTCTACATATGTGTGAATCAGATGTGATGAGCATTGCACGGTTTGTTAGTTGGTAGAGATGAGAGATCTATTAGATGCAGTGGAAAAGAAAGAGCGAACAAAGGAGCAACATTGCCAAGAACTAGAGGAGTCATATTTTCATGTATACACACTCACACACAAAAAAACTTTTTTTTTTGTAAAAACGCATGCGTGCACACACACACACACATATAATGCCATGCTAAGTCTCACCCAAAAGCATCTAAGTGAGAATTCATGAGGGTGAGAACTTACTGGAGGAGCATGGAGGGCCAAGCGAAAGGTTGATGAACTGCTAATGGTCTCCATGCTAAGGGAAGGGTCGAAGAAGTGCAAGTGGTCAGATCACGGGCCAAATAAATAAATATCAGTCATTCTTACCTTAGGATAATTTTTTAGTTGTGGAGTATTGAAGCAAATATCTTAGTGTATATGAGAATGAGTATTTGGCTTGACTACAGATTTATGACTCCATATGCGCATCATGAGGAAAGTGGGAGAGATTAGCATATATTTACTACATAACATAGCGTACTAAAATTTGTTGTCTCAAAATTTGGGACCTTAAAAGAAGAACATTGATGCCTAGGGAATTTTGAAGCTTCAAAATATGTTGCATCATTGTATATTGTGGATTATCTACAATGTCCAGGCTATATACTATTAGATCCTCCTTATGCAACCACTCCAACTATACTATTTCTTACGTGAATTTGGAATGCAATATCTATAGAGTAATCCTTATCTTTGAAAGCATTCCAACTTTTGAGGATGCACGAAGACAAAGAGATCTAGACCGATTAATGAAATCTGAAGCAATTGCTTTGCTCAAAGCTGAGCAGATTGCTGAAGCAAAGGCCTGTATGGTGCATGATCTATAAAATTGAAACCATGAGCTAATCAAACAAATAGAGAGTTGCAAGGAGGTTCAAGAGGAGCCCCAGGCATTATGGTCCCAATGGAAGTTTCAGATGGTAGGGTGGCCCGATACGCGAGAGAGAGGGCCAATGCGATAGTTTAGAAACTTAATTTGTAGGGCAAAATCAGTGCTGCAAAGATCAATCTTTTGGATTAAGAAAGCTCTGCAAGTGAAGAAAGAAGCTGAAAACTCAAGGCAAGAAAAACTATTAAATTGCCATAGTCAAGGGTTGCATGCTAGAAAAGGAGAGGCGAAGTGAGGGGCCGAGGGAGCAGCCACAAGGAGAGGGGAGGTGAGGGAGCAACCATGACGAGAGGGGATGTGAGCAACTAAGGGAGTAGTTGGTGAGGAGAGGGGAGGGCGAGGTGGAGCAAAGGTGAGGGGGGCTAAGAGAGCAACTGTTGCAAGGAAGGGGTGAAGGCCATGAAGGGAGACAGACCATAAGAGGGTAGGGGAAGCATGAAGTTATGAGGGGGATTGAGAGAGAGGTAGAGAGTTGAGGGTTGTGAGATAGGCGGGAAGAGAGGAGAGAAAAGTACATAGGGGGAGACAGGATCATAAGGACCATTGTGACAAGGGCAAAACAAGTGAGATCATAGGTGGTTGGGTGAAAAATGAAAAGGGTGATAAGGAAACTTTATCCATCTATATCTATCTATTCAAGGTCCCTAACTCGTCAGAGATGGGGTCATGCTACTCATAGATTCAATACTTGCATCAAATATTGTTCACACTTTGGCTTTCCAAGGATAAATTTCGTTCTCAACTTTTGTGCCAATCGATCTACTCGTAAAAGCTTCAACAGATGTGAGTAGTTGCCTTGATCGTCTTTGGCCATTTTTGGATTATGTTCTACGTTCTACCGAAAGTTTCTCTGCACCATGCACTTGGAGTTACTCTTTGCTTTCTGCGAGCTTTGTCAAAAGTTAACCTAAAGTACAATTTTTTAGTTCTTTATCAATTGAATAACTACACCAAAGTAATCCTTGCACCAACAATCTTCCAACTCTTGCATGTTTAGTATGTGGCACTTTACACGCAAAGGGCGTGCTAAATTCCCTTCCAATGAATTGAGTTTGGAAGGTTAAAAGAGTTTTATGAGTTCTTGTGGGGAGAATAAAGTGCACGTTGCATCTTGGATTCGCGATTAAGATCTCCTTATTTTTCTTAGTTGCTATTTATAACTCGATTTATGTTAGCTCTAGAGAGAGAGAGCAATGACAGCTTTTGACGAGAGGTTGTGGTGTTTTTTGTGCATCAATTACACCAATGTGGCACCCAATCCTACAACTCTAACGAGATCAACTTCATGAGATTTAAGGGGTTTGATTGTTGGTGGACTAAGAAGGATTCGTAGATATTCGAGGTCCTCAATAGGGGTTAACAAATGATAACATAGCTTCTTACTCAAAGAAGTAAAATGAACGCTTTATATGTTCCATGTCATTTCATGTGAAAGCAAGGGCTAGCCATAGTGGAGTAAAACAATCACTCTTTTTAAATCCAAGTGAATAGACTTCATGACTTGAAGGCTCAAGCACGTATGAGAAGCTTGAAGATATATTATTACAAGGTATTGAGATAATAAAAAAGAAGGCACAACATTTCTAATAATAAAAAGAAGGTATATGTCCCTAAGATAGAATTTGATGTTTATGGAATAGACACATCGATTTCTTCTATCCCTAAGATTCCCCTTTGAAGGCCATGATAAGTTTTTCATGTTGCTTAAGCTTATTCTCGAAGTCATGAAGATTTTCATTGTCACTTTTAAGTCTAGGATCCCGAAAAATTTATTTCCTTGTAGTTTGACCCATAATTAGCTATAGCTACTTCGTCAAGCCTCGGCCGAGGTCGGCCAGAATTAAATCTGGACCGTCCGATCAAAAGCAATTCCTACCTTCGAATACCCGACCCTAAAAATCTGGACATGTGTCGGTCAAAATGGCCAGCACGACCAATCACCGGCCTCCGTCTGGCATTTCCGGGCATTGAGGCATTTCCGGAGAGCTTCACAGCATCTGCTGTCTATCACTTGAAATTAGACGGAAGAAGGTGGCCGGACGGTTGAGATGTTGACGTTAAAGCAGCGTGCACGTAGAAATAGTAATGATGATGTTCTGAGTCATAGATTCTGTGAGCAACTGCACTACACTGGAACCATGAACAGCACCCGTACCCCGCAACAGCAGCACCCGCAGCTCTGGCTATGGCGATTCTCGTGCGTGGTCTTGCTGTTGCTGCTGCTGGAGCGCGTCCCAGCTCACCAACAAGACGACGACGAGGAGGTCGTGGAGCGTTTCCGAGAGTATCTGCGCATCGCCACCGTCCACCCTTACCCCGATTACCTCCCTGTCTCTCGCTTCCTCCTCTCTCACGCTCACTCCATCGGCCTCCACGCTCGCACCCTCCTCTTTGCCCCCGACAAGCCCCTCCTCCTCCTCTCCTGGACCGGTTCCGATCCCTCCCTCCCCTCTGTTTTGTTCAACTCTCACACCGATGTCGTTCCTGCCGAACATCACAAATGGATCCACGATCCTTTCTCCGCGCACCTCGACCACAACGGGGACATCTACGCGCGAGGCTCGCAGGATATGAAGTGCGTGGGCATGCAGTATCTGGAGGCAATTCGTGTGCTGAAGAAGGCAGGATTCCGGCCCCTCCGAACGCTTCATGTCTCCTTCGTTCCTGACGAAGAGATTGGGGGAATCGATGGCATGGGAAGTTTTGTGGAGTCTTCTGAGTTCGCCCAGCTCAACGTGGGAGTTGTGCTCGATGAAGGGCTCGCTTCACCGTCTCCTTACTATCGCGTTTTTTACGGGGAGAGGTTCGCTTGGAGGTTCATCATCAAGGCCACGGGCTCCCCTGGCCACGGCTCTAAACTATATGATAACAGTGCGCTTGAAAATCTGATGAAAAGTCTGGAATCTATAGCTCGATACAGGCAGGCGCAATTCGATCTGGTCAAGGCCGGGCTTGCTGCAGAAGGAGAGGCTGTCTCTGTCAATCCCGTTTACCTCAAGGCTGGAACTCCGACCCCGACTGTGAGTACCGTCCTCAGGAAGCTCCTCTCTTCCATATCCGAGGCTTTAAGTTAGAACCACAAAACAGGAGGTTGAGTGCCCAGTGCTTCAAGAGGTTCGGTGCTTCTCAGCGTATGGAACAAATCGCCTTTGTCTTGCATCTGAACTTAGCTCCTTGCCGACGCCTCGATCGTGATTGATGCAGGGGTTTGTGATGAATTTGCAACCATCCGAGGCCGAGGCAGGCTTCGACATGCGAGTGTCCCCTTTTGCTGATCTGCATGATCTGGAAGAGCGCTTAGCCAATGAGTGGGCACCCGCGTCGAGAAATATGACCTACAAAGTATTTCGGCGCCAGGTTGTTATAAACAGCACACTCTACGCCTTTATTTTATTGTGGTATACAGTTTGGTGGAAAGCTTGCTCAGTTTACACACCTCGTCCTAGTTGTCTTGGGATTGCATTTGGCAGTGGGCACCATCTAGTTCCACATAGAGTAGTCGGATTTCGGGTTCGAGATCCCAATATCATTGGAAAAACCTACTTTATTTTTATCTAGTATATGAAGTGAGACTTTTCATGCCCCTGCGCTTCTGAGGTTTTTCGTCTCATATACATCAAAATAGAGAGGTAGATGATGCACCAACTTATTCTCATCCTACTGTTATTAATGAACGGAACGACTGAAATAAGAGAGTTTATGTTGACTTGTGCAGCAAGAACCCATACGAAACAGCCAAGGTCTGCCGTTCCTGACGATTGCAGACGATTCAAATCCATGGTGGATGGTACTTAAAAAAGCTGTATCTCAGGCTGGAGGCAAACTTGGGAAGCCAGAGATCTTTCCTGCTGGAACTGATTGCCGCTATGTTAGACAACGAGGCATTCCAGCATTTGGATTTTCTCCCATGGCAAACACACCTATCCTACTGCACGATCACAATGAGGTATCTGAAAATTTGAAATCTCGTCTTTTGTATGTTTGAGAGGCCGTCAAATGAGTTGCTCAAGGCATGTATTCTCTCCTACTGCAAACACACTCACTTCACTCTCATGAAAACTAGGCATTTAAAAGCCTGGAATCTATCTCCTTTGTTCTCAGCTGGTAAGCAAAAAGTCTGCCTTTTGTTTTCTCATAAGGATGGGCATTAAAGGACATGTGCTTTCTACTGTTATTCATGGTTAGCTCACCCATACAACAATTGGAGCCACCATAAGCAGCAGTGTACTGCAAATCCCTGTCCGAATGCATTTGTGCCAGTTACTTCCCTATTGGGTTTGATAATTGTTTCAGAAGCCTTCCCTATCAGTGTTGCCCAACCCCTCTTGAAATGAATGCTCTATTTAAGAAAAAAAGGGTTTGGTCAAAAGTACATTAGATGCTGTTGTGGAGTGTAAGTGAAACCAATCTTATTCGTAATCAGAAAAGCGGTCTCCACAATCTGCTCATGCACTAGCACATGGACATCGAAGTACATACATGCATGATGAGCCCTGGCCTCCAAGTCCACGGTATTTTGTTGGATTCTTCTGTGTGATATCCACAGCTATTCTCAAAGGGTATAAACTGTGGCAAGTACTTGCCACTCGACTAGCATCTCACTTCTCTTTTGCCAGATTCTTCAAGAGATACATCCAGTTTTGCCAACTATTGTGTGAGGTGGCCTCTGTTAGCTAGCTTCTGCTAGTCCCAACCATTAGCAAGAACCTGTTCATAACTGCTGATAAAAAACCCATGGCCACAAGACACTAGGCAATGAGCCTAGGACCACAAAAACTCTCCATGCTCATATGCATGCTCTCTTCCACCAACATAATGATTGTATTGTGGTCTTCCACCACGCCCTCTATATGTGGCATTTCGCTTGGCATAGCAATCTCCTTTAAAGTGCCATATTTTCCACAAAAGTGACAATTTCTAGCTTGTGGAGTATGAGTGGCTCTTCCTCTACCACGGGGTGTGGCTCTCCCCTTTCCTCTTGGCATGAAACCTCGTTCTCTTTGAGCAAACTCATTTCTGTCCATAGTGTTTTGAGGGGCATATGAGGCTTCTGTCCACTTCTTCCTCTAAAGAGCTTCGGAAGAGGTGAGTTTAGAGAAAGAAGTGGACAGATATCCCTTAAAGAGCTTTTGTCCACTTCTTCCTCTAATTTGTGAATGATATCCCAAGCTTCTTTAGGCGTGCTAGCCTTCTTGATGTGAGGAATGAGTGTATCGGAAATGCATAAGGAAATCCAATGCAACACCTTTCTTGATTTCTCAATCCATGTTTGCATTCCAATTTCAGCTCATCTGGGCATTCATCTTCACCCGTGATCAATCCCTAAACACCTTTGCTCATGAGGAAGTTTTCCATTCTATAAGACCAAGTGCTATAGTTATCCTTTGTCAACTTTTCATAAGGAAATGCAATGGAAATCCAATGCAACACCTTTCTTGATTTCTCAACCCATGTTTGTATTCCAATTTCAGCTCATTTGGGCATTCATCTTCACCCGTGATCAATCCCTAAACACGTTTGCCCATGAGGAAGTTTTCCATTCTATAAGACCAAGCGCTATAGTTATCCTTTGTCAACTTTTCACCCATGATTTGGGTTACTTGAGTAGTTTCACCCATGCTTGATTAACAATATTTGCTTCCAAATGCAACTTAGGAAACCTCAAGGCAATGGCGCTTTTCTAATTTTTCTGAGCACACTCACTTACGTTGACTTCCAAGCAAATGTTGGATTTAGCTTCTACAGAGAGAAGAAGACCGCCGGAACAGATTACCAACAGTCTTTACTCTTTTGCTCCCTACACAAGGCGCTCATAGAGTCTCAGGGCAGCATCTAAGAATGCCCACTATCTTTCATTGAGGACGCCATGAATCTGAGTATCTATACAAGTCTTGTGGACAGACACTTCGTCCACTTGTGCGTTCTAATGTACAGGTTCTCTTTTACAAAAGTGTTCAAACATAATCTCGTCTATGGCAGCTTTTCATCTCAGAACAGCGTGGCTTGTAGAAGAGCGAATCCTGGTACCTCGTTGATACACAGGCAGCAAGCGTGGCTTGTAGAGAAAAAAAAAAGGCTCACAGACAGAAGCTTATGCATACCATTGATCACAGTTCACATAGATTGCATAGAGGTGAACGCTCAGGAAGATTGAGCAAAAGCTTGAAGGAACATAGATCTTCCAACTTCTCAGATTCTCGGGTTCATTTTGAGAAGTAACGTTTGAGTAGAGTCACTACTTCAATGAAGCTTCTTGCAATGATTCATAGTTCAGGAACCAATTCTAATGATTTCAGTAGCAAGACCAGTAGATAGTTCTGGCGCCTCTTCAATCTTCTGACGTCTGTGGAATACAAATATGGTGTCCTCTCTTACGCTGACTTTGTTATCCTTCATTAATTCTTTGTAAGAAAGCCTGCTGAGACCCATCTCGACTCGAACTTGCATTTGCAACCTCTTTCCTAGATTGACTATTTTTCTCAAACTCTGAACTTTGGGCACGAGCACATCTAGTGGCAGGTCAGATTTATCCGACAACTTTTGACAATATCCTTTTGTTGTGTCTCTGTTCACTAATGTTCCAAGAGCAGCTTTCCAATTCTTCTCCACAGGCTCTTCCTTTGAGTGTTTAAGACACTGCAAGCTTTTCCACTCTATTTCACACCATTTGCTTTGTCAACACCACTTCATTCAAGGGCTCACTCGCTCTGATACCAAACTGTTGGGAGAAGAAACACATTACACGCAAGAGGGGAGAGACATGATCATAAACTCCCTTCTATTCCAGGATGGCCAACCTTCTTCTCCATCCAAGGATACCAACATTCACATACTCTATACAAGAGAGTCCTAAAGACTCTTTGCATCACTTCTTTGAAGAAGTCCAGTCATCCTCCTTATCCACTTCTTCTATTCACACATACACATGGGTATACATCTACAAATCGGACGACTCAGTTTCACTTATCGAGTTGAGCTAGTGGAGATAGGTTACTTCTACACATATTTGGGAGCAGTCTTCACGGGACCCCTTTTCACTATGACACATGCAGCCTAGGCACGACGCACATGGGGACGGGGTGCTCTGGGCCGATTGAGAGACAGTGTTTCCAAGCACACTTTCATTGGCTTTTCGATACGCTAGTGCAACTGACGGCCATGTATGCAACACCCTTCTGGGGATGTGATCTACCGATAGCAGTGTGGAAGAGATTTGAGTGGGATCTAGGATGATTCGGAGCAAGCCCTCAATCTTGCATGAGATAGTACATGTAGAGTTCACCATGACACCACTACATATTGATGCTATCGTTCAGACAGTGACTTTCATCCATAGAGTCTGGGACTTACCTCATTGGAGACTACTGAGGTTGGCTCTGGAGTCATCCAGACAACTAGATGAGGGTGGGACGGGCACATGGTATGCACGTATATCCACATGGTTTGCCAGACACGAGATTCAAATGGACAAGCTCCCTCTCCTTTCAGTATAGTTTGGATGCACCCCCTGAGTCGATCCGGCGAGATGAGATTAACCGTATCATACGGTTAGATCTTCTCCAGCTCCACATGTCTCGGGCTTGGGGGGGAGATCAGGAGCTCCTAAACCCTAAAACCTAAACCAAGACAAAGTTGTACCGTGACCATTTTCTGAATGTCTCAGAGCAAGGATTCATCGTCAGACCCCTATATGTCGAGGACAGAAGAGTCTCACATGCACTGAGGATAGCCATTGGGAAAATGCGGGTTTCATCCCATCAAATGAGGATTGAGACAGGGAGAGTAGCTCGAATACAGGGAGAGTAGTGGACCTGCACGCTATGCGCACTGGGAGTGGTTGAGACAGAGGAACACTTTCTTTGCACCTGTCTAGCATACTACGAGATCCGGGGACGATACCATCGTCTCTATCAAGATGGGAGTGGCTTAGGCCCACTATCATGATTGATCCACTTCTATAACCAGGTCTGCCTTGGGCTCTATCTGCTTGAGATGCGTCGACACAGGAGACCCTGCTACGATAGATCAGAGAGCAACAGGATGCGATCACACAGGGTGCAGAGGCTAACCACACAGCGGCACGCCACATTTTTATGCATTCGAGTCAGCTCCAGGACACAATGGGGTGGAGGAGGAGGAGCTAGCTGCTATGCGGGCAGTCTGGATTACCGAGAGAGGATTGCAGAGGCCATACACGACACAGAGAGCGCCCAAAGCACACTCGATTGAGGTTCGCCCTATCATAGCTTTCCTCATAGGGGACCGCCCGAGACGAGAGGTCACTCTGAACATAGCTCAACCGCTCATAGACGAGCCACCATAGTGCCAGGTTTTTGTTTCTAAGTTTCCACTTCCAGTTCCAGTTCTCAGTTTGCTTCAGACAACATAGGCCTGCGAGGCCTCCCGTGGGCATTAATATATATCTCTCTTCCTCCCCTACCCCTTTCTGTCAGGAGGATGTGAATTTCTAGACCTGTGAATACCTTTGGCCTCTCATTGATTAGAATTGTAAAAAAAGCTAACCCAATCCATGGGCCTAGGCAAGGAGCTGAAGGGCAAGAGAGGGGTAATTCCCACTGCTAAAAATAGCTCCATGGGCCACGTTTGCAAGCTAGCGTGGCAAGCAAGCAGAAAAGTCGAAATTCACTAGGAGGCGGTTTTCTGGACCAGAGGAAGGCAGAGAGAGGTAGGTCACAGGCTGGGAAAGTGCACCAGGGCTATTCTAACAAATTGCCTTGCTGATTTTTGACTACCAGAGCAGTCCATGGGCTGTTAGGGAGCTGCCACTAGGGATGACAGAAGCTCAAAAACGAAATTCGCCTACAGCCAGGGAATCTCCCGAAGAATTTACCATCAACCAAGGAGCTGGATTACCAAAAGCTTAAAAACAAAATTTTTCTTACAAACAAGGAGCCTCCAAAAGAATTTGCCTCCCCATCAAAGAGGGAGCTGCGAGTGTGGGTTGCCAGAAGCTCAAAAGCAAAATTCGCCTACAGGCAAGGAGCCTCTAGAAGAACTTGCCATCAGCCAAGGAGCCTCCAGAGGAACTTGCCATCAACCAACTCTTTAGCCTCGCCTCTGCTCATTTCAGGTTCGCCCTTTTTGCTAGTGCCTACGTGTGGAGCTGCTGCTACTGCTGCTAGAAGCTTAAAAACAAAATTTGCATGCAGCCAAGGAGCCTCCAGAAGAATTCGCCATCAACCAAGGAGCTGCCAGGGCTGCCATAAGCTCAAAAATGAAATTCTCCTTCAACCAAGGAGCTGCCAGGTGAATTCGGCTTTAACCAGGGAGCCACCAGGGTCAGTTGTTGGGTCTGGTGTTGTGTGTCTACTCCGAAAAGCAGAGAGTTGCTTCCAGAATTCTCTAATAGACAGTTTGTATGGAGAGTTGCCTTCTTTTCTCTGTCACTATAGTATCCCCAGGAGGGCAGCAGAGGTTTGGCACTAGTAACAGCCTGTGAGAGCTGTGTGGTTGAGTCGGGCTGCTAGTAATAGCTCGGGGCTGTGTGCAAACTTTTTGTGTCTGAGGGATTGATGCTTGGACAGCCAGGAAAAGGGTGATTTTGCCTTGTAGGTGTTGATTGGATTTTTGAAACTGCTGGCCATGGATTATGCACTGGATTTGGATGTCTTTTTGAGCCAGGGATTGACTGAGTAGCAGGTGGCTTGTGCCTGCCAGAGTTGAGACTTAGTTGGGCTGTGGTTGGACAGATGCAAGGGGGCATTTAGCCTTGCTGTAATTTTGCCTTCCGAATAACGAAATAAAGAAATACCGAAAGGGGCACCAAGTTTGGGGCCAATCGAGTGTCCGGTTTCTGAGCAGGGCCAATCTAGCTCCCTGTTGTGGGTTCGGTGTTCTCTTTGTGTTGCTGAAATTATTTTCGAAGTGGCTGAAATATCGGTACTTGCTGGTTAATATTTATTTACCGCCCTTTAGTTTATTTGAGGACTCGTTTCACTTCCCATCTCCCTTCCCCTTCTTCCTCCTTCCTCACGCCTCCCTTCCACTATCATGCACTCTTCCTTTTTCTAAAAGTTGGTGATAATTAGAGTAGTGAACTTAGAGATGAGGTCAAACTCATCCTCACATCGAAGGAATTCCTCTCTAAACACTTGTTCAAATTCAGCCCAAGCCTTGGACTTTTCTTTTACCCCATGCCACCAAGTCAAAGCCTTTCCCTTCAACATCCCCTGAGCCATCTGAAGCTTGAGTGAGTTCGAGAAAGTATGAGATGAGAAGTGTACCTACCATTGGTTCAACCATGTATCTATGCACTCAGCACTACGCTGTTTCTTCTCACTTGCAAAAGCCTCAGTACACTCCCTCCTGCTCCCCCAAGCCCATAATGGTGGCTTGCAACACCGCAATCTATTGGGTTTGAGTCTTGAGGCATGTCTCTCAGGTTGTGAATATGTCCTCCAACTCCTTCAGCTGTGTTTCAAAGTAGCGTGTTGCTTTTTGGTGACAAGGTGGCCTTCACCAAAATCCATGCCGTCTCCCTCTTCATCTTGAGGCTTCTCATGGAGGCATGCTAGCACTCACCTCTTTAGTATGGAGCATGTTATGAGAAGCATGCAAGAGCCCTCTTTTAGTGATGATCAGTTCATAGATTCAGGAGCCACGAATGATATGATGCATCATGGTGAGTGGTTTATTCGTAAAGATGAGATGCCCGGTGATGAGTTTGTTTCTATGGGAGATGCTACTATGCACAAGATTACTCACATTGGTGATATTCCCTTGAGGGATAAATATGGTGTGAAAAACACATTGGGAGATGTCTCATATGTGCTCACAATCACTAAAAATCTTGCTTCCATTGGTCAAATGGCTGATGAAGATTATCAAGTGCGCTTTAACAAGTTTGGATGCTTTATAGAGGAGTTTCATAATGGCAAAGTGGGCAAGATTGTTGCTAAAGGACAAAAGAGAGGAAGATTGTTCACATTTGATGCAGGAAAGCCCTATTTACAGCAAGGTATGTATGCCAATCAATAATGGTCCCAAACAAGATCAAGAGGCTCAGCTTTGGCACAAAAGACTTGGGCATATTAACTATAGATGTTTGAAGGAAATGCAAACAAAAGAATTGGTGAGAGGGCTGCCCACATTTGGTCACTTAGATTTCAATCATGTATGCCTTGCATACCAATTTGCCAAACAAACATGATTGCCATTTCCAAAGAGGGGGATAATGAGCAAGTACCCTTTGGAAATAGTTCACTCATATATTTGGGGACCAACGGATCATGCAACACTCGGGGGAGCAAGATATTACATCACTTTTATAGATGATTACAGCCAGATGACATGGGTCTATTTTTTGAAAGCCAAAAGTGATGCCTTTCAAGTGTTTTGCCAATTCAAAAGAATAATAGAGGAGGAGCTTGGATGCTATATCAAGTGTTTTCATACGGACAATGGTGGTGAATATACATCCTATGAATTTGATGAGTTTCTAGATGCTCAAGGCATTAAGAGATGGGTCACTTCTAGATACACTCCTCAACAAAACCCCATTGTGGAAAGGAAGAACAGAGTGATTGGTGACATGGCTAGAGCTATGATGGATGAGATGATTATGCCTTTGAGTTTTTGGGCTAAAGTGGTGCATACGGCCGTGTATATTATGAATAGAACACCCACAGATGCCATACATGGGTTGACATCTTTTGAAAAGCTTTATGGGTATAAGCCAACCTTCGCTTATTTGAAAGTGTTTGGCTGCATTTGTTATGTGCATGTGCCAAGTGAGATAAGGAAGAATTTGGATCCAAAGGCTATCAAATGTGTATTTTTGGGATACCCGGTTGAAAGAAAGGGTTATAAATGCTATGATCCTGTCAATAGACAAGTATATGAAAGCCGGGATGTGAAGTTTAGTGAGCTTGAAGCATATTATCAATTGTTGTAGAGGATGAGAACATGCCAAAAGTTGAAAAGATGAAATTGTTGGAATATGGAAGCAAGAACTAGAACTAGAAACTGGAAATGAAATAACAAGACTGAAAGACTAGAAATACCTTGAGAAGAGTGTAGACAAGACACAAGCTAGACTGATTCGTTACAATGATGTGACCCATTGAATATATGGGCCAAAGTACAAGACATAAAGCAAGAGTGCTTATGGGATAATTGTAGAAGTGCCACGTGGCACATACTCAAGACATAAAGACTAGACTTAGACTTAGACTTAGACTTAGACAAATGTAGATAGTACACTTAGTGTGCACTTATCTCCAACACCCTCCTTAAGTGGACACTAGGAGTAAGACAGAAAGACAAGACTAGAAGACAGACGGACAGACTGAGAGACAAGATAGAAAACATGACAGTCAAAAGATCCTGAGACACCCCTCCTCAAGTGATATCCTCATATGGGTCCACAAGGGTAGGGACAAGATGGATCTAAAACACAGTCAGATTGATAGATAAATAGACAGACAGACAAGACTAGATAGACAGAAGACTGACTGTAGACAAATAGAAAGACCAAAACACTAGAACCCCTTGACCTACATCATCGGTGGTCAAGGTGGTGGACAAGACATCAGAAAGCCCACTTCTCATCATGTGAGGAAGGAACAGCAGGACCAGCTGATGGAGATGTTGCAGCAACATGGGCTGAGGTAGATGCAGGAGCTGATGTAGAGGTTTTGGAGTAGCAGTCCCTCTCCCGGTGATTATCGCGGCCACAAATGGTGCATGGATGAGCTTGAAACAGTCCTTCTCCACATGATTAGTTTTGCCACAATGGGTGCAAGGCTTTCTTACCTTAGAACTTCCTTTCTTTGCTAAAAATGCAGTGTCAGTTACCTTTCGTTGTTGAGTTCTTTCTTCCTCTTGGAGAGCATTGATGATACCCTCAAGAGAAGGATTATTATGATACTTGAAGGTAGTGACAAGAGTAGCATAGGAGTCAGGTAAGCTTTTGAGAAGCACAGCAATAGCAATATCTTCGGAGATGGGAGACTTGACTGACGCAAGCTGAACCATAAGACTGCGAAGATAATTGACATGAGAGGCTATAGTAGCTCCTTCCTGCATATGTAGATCAAAGAATGAGATCATAAGTGCAATCTTAGAGTTTTTAGATTGGGCTCCAAAAAGAGTGTCCAAAGTGATCCATGCTTGAGAAGCAGACTGTATGTCGGAGATGTGATGAATGTAATCATCTCCAAGGCCGAGCAATATGATAGCATAGGCTTTATCGTTCTTGGCAGCGACAACTTGCTCAGATGGACCTTCGGGAGCATCGCGGTGAACAATGTCCCAAAGGCCTTCTTTCATAAGATGGCACTTGATTTTGATCTGCCAAGTATGAAAGTTGGACCCATTGAATTTGTCGATAGATATGAGAGAATGAGAGGAAGATGCCATGTGGGAAGGTCTTACCTCTTGCTAGGATGCAAGGGCAGTGTCTATTCCCTTACAATATTGCAAAAAATAAATGAGAAGAAGAGATCCCAGAAGCCGGTTCTCTCACCACTTTGTCAGGGCCATAGCATATGACGGCCCATTGAAGCAGGAGGAACCAGCAAAAAAAGGGGAGATTGTTCAGCAAACTGAAAGAGGCAAAGCTTAGTACCTTAATCCCGGGCAGAAGTAGAAGTGTAAAAAGGATGTAGATCTCCGTGAAGATGAAGCTGAAGAAGTTGTCAGCCTGTGCGAGTACGGATTCCGTACGGTCGTACGGACTGTACGGGCTGTACGGACAGCTGTACGGGCTGTGCGGACAGCTGTACGGGCGACGACGCAGAGTACGGACGATGACGCAGAGTACGGACGACAACGACGGCGAGCAGAGTACAGACGACGACGCAGAGTACGGACGTACAGACGACGTACGATCGATGGTGCAGAGTTGTACGGACGACGTACGAAATACAGGCGGTGTACGGGACAGCGGACGACGTACGGATAGCAGGACTGTGCAGATCTGGTGTGACAGCAGGTGAGTGACTGCAGGACTGCGCAGATCTGACGCTCAGATCTGTGGCTGAACTGCGCAGATCTGGAGCGCAGATCTGGTGCAGATCTGAAGCAGTATACACACAGATCTGGCGTACACACAGATCTGGAATACACACAGATCTGGCGCAGATCTGGAGCGCAATGACGGGGCAGAAAGAGGGGAAAATGTGAAGAGGGAGAAATCTGAGAAGAGGGCAGATCTGCAGCGGGGAAGAGATCTGAGAAGAGGGCAGATCTGCAGCAGGGAAGAGATTTGAGAAGAGGCAGACTGAGGGGAGAGAAGATGGATCAACCTTGCTCTGATACCATGTTGGAATATGGAAGCAAGAACTAGAACTAGAAACTGGAAATGAAATAACAAGACTGAAAGACTAGAAATACCTTGAGAAGAGTGTAGACAAGACACAAGCTAGATTGATTCGTTACAATGATGTGACCCATTGAATATATGGGCCAAAGTACAAGACATAAAGCAAGAGTGCTTATGGGATAATTGTAGAAGTGCCACGTGGCACACACTCAAGACATAAAGACTAGACTTAGACTTAGACAAATGTAGATTAGGAAATAGTACACTTAGTGTGCACTTATCTCCAACAGAAATTACAGCAAGCTGGACTCTCAAGTAAAGTGATGTCAGGGCCATCACAACATGAGGAAAGTGTTGATAGTGTCAGCCCATGGAGTGGTAGATTGAGGGGGAGCAAGCATGTGGATAAATGCAAGCAAAAGGTTGACATGGAAGAGAGTGTTGAGGATGCCAATAGTAATGAAGAGAGTGATTTACAGCTTGTGAAGGCTCAAGAGACCAAGCATGCTTCAAAGTATGCTAAGTCAATGGCAAATACACAGCCTGTTCCGCCACATGCTAGAGAGTCAATGGCAAATACACAGCCCTTAAGAAGATCGAAAAGGGTGAGACATCCCGTTGATAGATTGACTTACAATGGATTTATGAGGATGCACTATGCCTACATGGTTAGCAAAGTGCAACATGTTGAGCCCTCAAGTTTTGAGGAGGCAGTAAAAAATTCAGATTGGAGGGATGCCTTGGTTAAGAACAACACTTGGGGACACTTGTCAAACTCCCGAAAGGAAAGAAAGCTATTGGATGCAAATGGGTGTATAAAGTGAAGTGCAAATCAGATGGAAGTATGGAGAGATACAAAGCAAGGTTAGTTGCAAAAGGGTATGCCCAAACATATGGGTTGGACTATGATGAAACATTCAGCCCGGTGGCAAAGATGACCATCATACGGACCGCGTGATTGCTTTGGCAAGCATGCATAGATGGAAGTTATATCAAATGGATGTCAAAAATGCTTTCTTGAATGATACACTTCATGAGGAGGTTTATATGCATCAGCCCGAAGGATATATAATCCCAAATATCCTATGCATGTGTGCAAGTTAAGGAAAGCATTGTATGGGCTGAAGTAAGCTCCAAGAGCTTGGTGCGAGAGAATGAGTAAAACCTTGCTGAATATGCACTTCAAACAATCTAAGGCCGATAGCTCACTATATGTGAAGCAAGATGGAGCAAAAGTGGTGCTTGTGATCATCTATGTCAATGATTTAATCATCACGGGGAGTCTTGATGCAGAAATTACAGCAACTAAGGAGAGATTATCATGTGAATTTGACATGAAGGACCTTGGACAGTTTCCTTGGGATTGAAGTAATTGATTTACCAGAAGGTATTTGGATGCTACAAAGGCAATATGCTTTGGACATGTTGGAAAAATATGGGATGACAGCATGTAAACCAATTGAAACACCACTTGAGCAAAATGCTAAGTTGGGTGATGATGGGTATTACTTGCAAGATGTGACATTGTTCCGAAAGATGGTTAGGAGTCTCATATATCTTACCATAACTAGACCGGATTTGAGTTATGTCTTGGGTGTGGTGAGTCAATTTATGTAAAAGCCTTGCAAGAGTCACCTTGATGCGGTGAGAAGAATACTCAGATATTTGGAAGCCACAATAAATGTTGGCTTGTGTTATGCCAAGGAAGGAGGAATATGCTTGCGTGGTTATACTGATGCAGATTGGGCTGGCAGCATTGATGATAGAAGGTCAACTAGTGGGTATGCATTTTCTCTTGGGAGTAGTGTGATCAGTTGGAGCAGCTAGAAACAACCCACGGTTGCTTTGTATAGTATAGAAGCTGAATATAGAGGGGCTGCCATAGTAGCATGTGAAGAAACTTGGCTGAGATTGCTTCTTCATGAGTTGGGAGTATACATTGATGGTTCAGTAGTGATCTAATGTGACAACATAAGTTCTATTATGTTTGCTAGGAATCCCATTTACCATGCAAGAACAAAACACATAGAAGTCCACTATCACTATATCAGGGAGAAAGTATGAAGTGGTAAAATTGACTTGAGATATGTGAGGACAGATGCCCAGGTTGCAGATATCTTAACCAAGTCTTTGGGTAAAGATAAGTTTTGTCTTTTTAGAGATGCTTTGGGTTTATGCGATGTACAAGCTCATGCTGAGCTTGAGGGGGAGATTGTAGATGTATAGCCATGTGTATGTGTGAATAGAAGAAGTGGATAAGGAGGATGATTGGACTTCTTTAAAGAAGTGGTGTGAAGAGTCTTTAGGACTCTCTTGTATAGAGTATGTGAATGTTGGCATCCTTGGATGGAGAAGAAGGTTGGGCATCCTGAAATAGAAGGGAGTTTATGATCATCTCTCTCCTCTCTTGTGTGTAATGTGTTTCTTCTTCCTACAGGATTATTGCATGTGAGGTGTTGAAGACCATAACCTTGGTCTTTCTAAGGTTGACTGTCAGGTCTCTCTCTCTCTATAGAACACCTCTAGGGCCTCCAAGTGTCTCTGCAGCCCCTCCGTTGAGGATGAGATAAGGACTATGTCATCAGCATATAGCAATATCTGTATCATGAGATCGGCAGTAGTGATTCTTGCCTCCTAGTCGGTCTATGAAAGAGGTGATCTCATCAATGTACAGCGCGAAGAGAGTCGATGAGAGGGGGAAACCCTACTTCACTCCGATCGTACTCTCGTCCCAATCCGTTAGGCCACCTGGGGCACGAACTTTGCCTCTGACTGACTCATATAGGCTCATCACCCCCCATATGAGTGTCTCTGGAATCTACAGCTCCTATAGCCTCGCGATTATGCGGGATCGTGGGACAGTGTCAAAAGCCTTCCGAAAGTCTACAAAGCATGTGTAGACTTTTTAGTGTCTAGACCTCGTCTCCTCAATGATAGCCCTCAGAGTGAAGATGTGACCTAGGGTAGAGTGTTGTCTCCGGAATTTTCCTGCTCTAGTGCTCGTTGCCCCCAAGCCTCTCTATGACAGTTGCACTCCCTCTCTAGAAGTGATCCATAAATCTTGGCCAAAGTGTGGCCAATCATAAGGTTCCGATAGTTCCCTGTCTCCATAGGGTCCCCAGCTTTGTGTATCGGCACAATAGTGGTGGTACTCCAAGAAGGTGGAAAACCGTGACACAGCCTGGTTGAACATCTGTGCTAGGATCGGGGCTAGGACCTCTTGTCCATGTGCAAAGTACTCAGTCTGGAGGCCCTCGTGGTCCTGCGCTCTTCGATTGTGGAGACAGTGAAGTGTAGCTCGTACATTCTATGTGGTGAACATATGACAAGTGGTGGGACTAGGCATGGAGGACATATCCGGCGGTGTCTGCATGTGGGCATCACAGAGGGAGCATGTACACGTGTGCCACACATCTAGGTCAGAAATGGGGATAGGTGGCTTCCCCTTTGATAGAAAATCCCATCCAATGGTCGGGTCTCCTCCTCGGAACAATCTGACAATCTCATCCATCGTATGTGTGAGGAAAGCCCGTCTCTTACGATGCGTCAGTCGTCAATAGATCTTGTGTGCCTCAGGTGGCATCGGATGACTCAAGGCATGCTGTTGTGTGAAGTGGGCTCTGGCCTCTCTGCACTTGTTGTCGAACCAAGTCTGAGGCATCTTCCCATCCGCCCATGTTAGAAATGACCCAACAGAGGGTACGCACATCGGAAGACTTATAGTAATGCCCAGGAGCTCACACAGTGTGTGGGGGGGGTGTGTGGAATCACAAACTTCTTAACTTATGCACGTCACATAGATTAGATGTGAAGACTCATCAATAGACAATGAACCAGCCAGATAGAGAAACCACCAAAATATATTTCCGTCCAAAACTATGGACACAATACAAAAGATATAGATCGAGAGTCCCACCAATGGTGTGGTCCTCTGATCTTACCACAAGGTCCTTCTCCTATCAGCCAGTTATCTCTAGACTCGAGCCCGCAAGCTCCACCTCGAGTGTCTGTAGACTTTCCGTCCAGTGTGTTCTTCTCCACCTTACTACCTGTGAATCAGCCTAGGTGGGCAGCCCCTGCCAAGCTTTGTCTGCAGCACACAGGTCCCCCGTGAAAATGCTAAAGAAAAGATAGGTATGATCAGCCCCTAGAGGGAGAGGTACTACGGTAAAGTCAGTGATGCGAGATGTGAAGGCAGGGGATCCCATGATGTAGTCAACGACACTGGAGCCTCCCCCATGTGGAAAGCACATGAAGCCACCTGAGGCGGGTCATCTGTCAAGACCATTATAAATAATGAGATCATGCATCATGGCGAGGTCTAATAGGGCTTGTCCATAAGATGTGAACGGTCCTCGTCTGTCAGCCGAAACTCATAGCGTACCTGTCTCCTCAAGGTCAATGTCTGGCAGTAGAGTGGAATCATCCATGAAGTCGAGGAGCGGCGCTTGACGAGCGCCTTTCCTCGCGTTGAAGTCCCCAACTAGGAGGACTTCTCCGCAACTCGAAAAGTCAACAATGGACTGATAAAGAGCAGCAAATGGAGATGTCTCATCCTCACCTTGAATATCTTTGGCAAAGTGGGAGGTCTTAGGGGGGAAGTAGCAAACTGCAACAAACAGATCCCGGTTGTCCATGTGCCGAATCTGGATCCAAAGAAACCTGGAATGTGCATCTCTCTGCTCTACTGAGATGGCCCCCAAAAGTGTGGATGTGTAAAGGGCTGCGATTCCTCTTGACCCTCGAACCCCCTTGTATCCCTTGTCTCATCTCTAGGTAGACTCCCACGTATACCCGCTGACTACTGGTAGTGGACGCTCTGGACTCTGATGTGTCTCTGTATAAAAGACTGTCGTGACCTGTATAGGATTTCGAGAAGTTCCCTGGTTCTGACCATAAGGTACCATTACAGTTCCAGATGGTGCAGGATAGGGTCTTGGATATCTAAGTCTCATAGACCCCGCCTCCCTATGTGGGAGGGGAGGTGGGTGCCCGACGGGGGCCTATAAGGAGTCGTCCATCTCGTAGTATTGTCCACTTTTCCTTCTTGTGGGCTTGATCCCGCTGCTGCAATAGGAAGCGCCTCTCCTCGACCTATAGTGGAGTGAGGTCCTCATCCATGGAGATCGTTGGCTGGTCTCGTAGGACTGACTTGCGATGTAAAGCCGAAAGTTGTGCTTGAGCGTCATGGAACCGTATGAATAGGGGCTGCTCTCAGTTGGGGCCCCTCCCCACCCGCCATGCTCTCTCAATCCTATGCTCAGTCACCCCTAGAGTAGTGGTCACAAAGGCCGTCGCATCTGCCATTGATGTAGCCTTAGTGCGTGGGATCCCACGTACCCTGATGTTGAGAGCCTTACTTGCTCTCTACTGCTGCTCCAAGAGGGTAGCTAAAACGGTTACCCTTGCTAGTTCCCGTTTGGCTACGTTGATATATTTGGACGTCTCCTCGATGGCAGATTGCATGCTTGCAATCTGTGCCTCCACAACTGGGGTGCTCCTTGGGACTATGCGTATAGCAGTGACGACCTGTCGGAGCTGTGAGATCTCCTGTTTGAGTCCCTAAATAAGATCAGTTTTGTCTCGGATAGCATGAGCCTGCTCCTGTATGAGATGCGCTTGCTCTTGGGTGAAGCGTGTCTGCTCTTGTGCGAAGCGTGACAGCTCCATCTCGCACTCTCGGATACTATATACCTCCATCAACAAGTTCTCCCAAGCCTCTGATGTGTCAGCTCGTCCGTGCCCTAGCGGAAACTGAAAAGACTGTGGCATGAAAGTGTGAGGATGAGACTGGAGGCTGGGTGATGACTGTGGGTGAGATGGGTGCGATATGGAGATGATAGTGGCCTGGATGAGGCGATCCCAGCAAGGTGTGGGAACGTGGGCTGGCTGAGAGGCAGATAGGAGAGAAAGGTCGAGGCATAGTGCGGAACAGTGTATGACCCCTCCAAAGTAGGTGTCATAATCGGTGAGAAACTATAGTGGGAGAGGAAGGGAGAGATCGAAGAGATGATGTTAGTGACAACCGCTCTATCCCAGGGGAGGGTGGAGCAATCGATGTCATGGGTATGGGTATATCACTGCCAATAGCTATAGCTCTGGATGTAGAGGCTGTGGCTGGAACTTGAGCTGAAACTGAAACTAAGGCTGATGCTGAAGCTGAAACTGAGGCTGGCGCTGAAGCTGAGGATGAGGATGAGGATGTAGCTGAAACTAAGGCTGGCGCTGAAGTTGAGGATGAGATTGGAGGCTGGGTGATGACTGGGTGAGATGGGTGCGATATGGAGATGATAGTGGCCTGGATGAGGCGATCCCAGCAGGGTGTGGGAACGTGGGCTGGCTGAGAGGCAAAGGGGAGAGAAAGGTCGAGGCGTAGTGCAGAACAGTGTATGACCCCTCCAAAGTAGGTGTCATAATCAGTGAGAAAACTATAGTGGGAGAGGAAGGGAGAGATCGAAGAGATGATGTTGGTGACAACCCCTCTATCCCAGGGGAGGGTGGAGCAATCGATGTCATGGGTATGGGTATATCACTGCCAGTAGCTATAGCTCTGGATGTAGAGGCTGTGGCTGGAACTGGAGCTGAAACTGAAACTGAGTCTGACGCTGAAGCTGAAACTGAGGCTGGCGCTGAAGCTGAGGATGAGGATGTAGCAGGGGCTGAGACGAAAGCTGAGACTGTGAAGCTGAGGCTGAGGTGGACCTCGCCTTTGCTTTGCTGCCAACTCGGAGTCCACTTGGGTTGTAGTGTGTGTTCACATCCTCGAGTTTCAGTTGTGTTTGTTTCTTGGTTTTGTTGTCGTCTTTCTTGGCAGTTTTATTCGTATCTTTGCCACCTTTCCCCATTTCTTTTGGCTGATCTCGTGTTTGGTGCAGGTCTTAGTGCAGGAGCGGGAGCATGAGCCCCCCCCCCCCCCCCATGGTGGGAGGCACACCTAGTCCCGGGGGCTGAAAACGAAGAGGAAGTGAGAGGCTATGGGAGAGGGGGAATTCGAGGCAAGAGGTTGGGGGAGAGGCCAGGAGGGAGGGGGGGGGGGGGGTTAAGTTAGAGGCTAGGAGGGGAGGGGGGGGGGGGTTTCAGCCGATGAGGAGGCGACGGTGGAGCAGTAGTGGCAGCGACGGCGGGGAGCGGGAGAGCTCAACAGAGGGGGCTGAAGGCGGGGTTGCTGTGGGTGGAGCTGCAGGTCGGGCGGGGAGCTGCAGCCAGGCGGAGGGGCTGCAGGTCGGGCGGGGGTTGTTGGAGGCTGGTGGAGGGGTGCGGGCAGGAGAGCAGCGCCGGGCTGCAGACGGGCAGCGCAGAGGCAGAGGAGTCGTTGGGAGCGGGGGGAGCAGGAGCGAGCGGAGGGTGGAGGAGGGCGGAACTATAGAGCGGCGGGGGAGCTGCGAGGGCAGCTGGCGGAGCTGCAGGGTGACAAGGATCTCCAATGCACTGAGAAAGAGTCAAAGAGAAGAGTCTTGGGGTGTGTGTGTGTGTGTGAGAGAGAGAGAGAGAGAGAGAGAGAGAGAGAGAGAGGTATGAACGTGGAGGGTAGGGATGGGACGTCACATCAAAATGTACCTACAAGACTGGTTGATTGGACTTACATAGTTCCTCCCAGCAAAAAGTACCTACAAGAGTGGTGGGTTGGACTTATTTAGTCCCTTAGCAAAAAGTACCTACAAGAGTGGTGGGTTGGACTTATTTAGTCCCTTGCACAATCCCCTCTAATTATCACTAGGGTACTCCTACATTAGTCCCTTTCTCCCCCTTTATTACAAAATTTGTCATTTGATGCTTACCTACAACGGACTTGAGAATTGCAATCAAAGGCAACATATCCAACTATCTGATGTGGATTTTTCATAGACAGCTTGGCAAAGGAACATAAACTGCAATTGAAGAATAATTCTAGTAAAAACCTCAGGGAGGTTATAAGATATACAAAAATCTACGATGACACTATGGCCAAAGGAACGTCTTCATAGAAACTTGAGCCTACTATAGGTACCGAGCAAATGGACTAAAGGCAAAGGAGACAATTCTGTGCTGTTAGGGCTGCACAAACTCAAGCCCTGAGTCCAACACAGACTCGGGTGAAGCGAGAATGAAGCGAATCAAGAAGGTGGAACAAATCCTTCAATTTGTGGAAGAGGGTCGTTGCTTCTTATGTGGACAAAAGGGACACACATGCAGATGCATTGTCTGTCCTAGATCAAAGTCTTTGCAGCAAAAATTAAGGGTTTAAGTCCAACGACCTTGCTCGTTTGTATGGGTTGGTCTTGGATAGAATAGTCCACATCCTGATTGACTCTGGTAGTACTTGTTATAAATGGCAACAGAGGGTAGAAGCAGTGGAAGATTAATATATCCCCGGAACTCACACAGTGGTGTTATATGTGGAATCTAAAACTTCTTTTCTTATGTGTACTTAATGTAGATGTGCAACAAGTAAATGAACAATGCACATGAGAGATGTAGAACCAACTAAACTTACATTTCCATTGAGGATGGACACAATACAAAAGCAACATCCAGTGTGTCACCCTTTATTAGTAGAGTGCTATGTAGATGTGAGCCCTTGTACATAAACAACAGTTGTTCTCCTACCTCCATGGCAATCCCAAAACACTCGGCCCGTGTGCTCCCTATGGGCTTAGGTGGGCCTCAAGCGTCGTGCCCCACAAAACACACCTTCAAGATGACCCTCCCAGACAGCCACAAGTAAGGCAATGCTTGACCTCCTTGCTGCTCCGAAATGCAGCCAATGGTGAGGTCCAAGCCCTCCTTTGATCCATCCTTCTTGCTGCCCTATTAGTCAGCCGAGGTTGAAGACACCTTGTGAGCTCTTTGTCAGGAGCACTCAGCCCCCTTTGCTGATTCAAATTCCCTGGATGAAGGCTCAAGGCTGGCTGAACTGCTGCTCCAATCCGCTCCTCAAATAGGTCTTCCAATGAATAATTAGTGAGCCCCAAAGCCTCTCCTTTTATAGGGGCCAAGAGGCCCCCAAAGCAGACCCAAATTGGCCGACCCCTCAGTCTGTGGGGCTGACCCTGGTCTGCTCCAACCAACCCAGGTTGGCTGGCTTTGACCAGCCCAACCTGGCCTGCCTGGCCATGTGGCATCCAGCCACTGACCCAGGCATGTTAGGCTCCAGTCGGAGTGTATTCCAGGACCAAACCAGGCCATTTTATCTGTCAAGGAGTCGCCTCTCCCCCCCCTGCAGTTCTGTCTGAACCTGGACCTGCTCCTGATCATTTCCAGTCTCAAAGGCTTCTGTACAGCAGTCTGCAGCAGCCTGTACACAGGCACCACTTGTCCGATCAGTCCCTGTGATATCCTGAGATTAGGGTGACCTGTTCCAGGGTGCAATACATGTGAATGTCCTCTCCAAGCTCCTCCAGATGACTGCATCTATGCACAGCTTCCCTCTGTCCATTGGATATGCTCCAGACGCATGCCACCCAGCCTCCATTGACATCCAAGTAAGCCCGTGAGTGCTGCCCACATGGTAGCCTGTGTGCTGCCCATGTGGCAAATGCATCGTATCTTGGTCCACCTCCCCTTTGGGGCATCCAAATGGGGTAGTGACCAGCTATATTCCAACACCCCCTTTCACCAACCCATTTTGGGCCCATCCCAATTCATCGATGAAGATAGTCCATCAACTGCCATGATGGAGCCCTATGGAGCACCTCGGAGTCCTTGTCGTCTTTTAGTCTCTCGACCGATGGCTCCTGCTCCTCCAGGTCAGACCATGAGCTCCCAACAAGCCCTCAAACAAGTATGTGTCGGCTTTAGCACCATCTGTCTTCATGGAAGTGTCCCTGTCTCCACCATAAAGGTTTCTACAAGTCCACCATCTTCACCTTTTGGACCTTTGCAAAGTGTGCGCATCACAATAGAAGCATTTCTTCTCTTGTTTTCTTTTCTTCTTATTCTCATCATCCAAAGTGTCCCCATCCTTCTTCTTGGGCTTGCCATCACCTGGCTTGCCCTTGCCTTTGCCCTTGTCCGTGGCATATAGGGCCTTCTCCTCTCCGAATCCTTCATACTTCAGTTCTCGAGCTTCCTCCTGCAGAAGCATTGGCACCATCTGCTGGAAAGTCATTGGCGTTGCCCTCTACCCTGCTATCATCATAGTGATGAAAGGTTTTAGCTCCCTAGGAATCATGCCAAGCAAAAGCCTAGCCAGGACCACCTTCATCTTCGTGATGTGATCCTGTACCATGTCTTCTTCCTCCATGCTCATGATATATAACCTCATCTCAAGATCGAGAATCCTCGCATCATTGTTCACCTCATACATCCCCTTCAATATGGTCCATGTGGGAAAGGAAGTGTGCGACGCCAATTCGATATGAGGTAGTGCTGAATACGCAGTGGTGCCAATGTGACTAGCTTACCACGTTGCAACTTATATGATAACACTGTGGTAAGTCTACCTCAACTGTGCATTGGGCCAACCTTTCCACCTGAGTGGGGAGAGATCAGCAAATATGCTGAATGTTAATGATTTGGTTATATTGGAAGTCCTATGCGTGTTGTATTTTTGCGGCCCTTTCAAATATTGGTGTGAATAACAGAATTCATGTTGTTCACTGAGATCGATTGTATGTAACTGGTATACTGATAACTTCTTTTCAATACACTGTTGTCAGGAGAGGATTTTTACCTGTTTATGTTTTCAAATTTGCAGCCTAGAGACATGCAAAAATATATTTTGCATCTTTACTTTCAGGGCAGATTAGCTTTTCGTTGGACACTCCTTCATTCGAATACCTTTTCTTACTACCTTAAAAGATAGGTGGGATTGTATGTAATCTAATATGGCTGCACAATCTTGGGGATTTTTGTATGAAGTTAAAAAGCATGTAGGTCTCTTCTGATGCTATTTGATTTCGTCTCTGATGCAGACGTGTCTTACTTAAAATTGTTTCTCAGACTTATCTTCTGAGATTGTGGAGTTGTTTTCTTAATTCACAGGAGGGCCAGATAAATCAATTTGATCTTCATCTCCTTTTTCATCTGATTTGCATAATTGTTTTGTATGTGTATATTAAAAAATGCAGATTCGTTTCAGAAATATTTTCTAAGATTATCTTGAGAATGTAATGTTGTTTTTCTTCCTGATTTACACGGATGTAGATTCACCCCTGTACCTTTTCTTCTTCATTCTCCTTTTTCATGTGGTTTGCTCAAATTAAGCCACTGATATTGTTTCATGTGCTGTTGGTTGCAGTTCCTTAATAAAGGAGAGTATCTGAAAGGCATCAAAATGTATGTCGAGATAATAAAGTCATTTCTGTCACTAGGTGAGCAGCATGAAAGTGCAGACTTCACTTCTCGGGCAGAATTATGAACAAGTCATCAACTACCACATGAAGGAAAAGAACTCACATGGGTTGAGAAAAGAAGGGCAGATGTGGGATTGCATCTAATCAAAAGAGATCGCATATCCAAAAAAAAGCTGTGTGATTGTTTATTTGGTCTATTCTAATTGCAGGTCGGTGGAGGAGCTAAAGTTCAGGGCTCTTGTGCTATAATGATTATTGGCTGTCCCTGGCAAGAGTAGTAGGCTCTGTTCTATTTTTTGTACATAATCTTATGCTGGAGCTGAGTGTTGTCATTTTATAATCTTAACTGGCTTTCTGAGTTCCAAATGGTTTCTTATGGCAGTCTTATTCCATTTTTTTTCACATAGTCCCATCTTGCATAGAACGAGGAGCTGTAAAAGGTTATCCACTTTTTGCAACCATTTAGTTAAAAAAAGGTTTTGCATCCTTCTAGTCCAAAGATTCTATGGAGATGTGGTCAGAGACCTCTCTAAAAATAAAAAATGATATATTTTCCATACTCTATCCAAACACACAATCAAAAGCGCTTTTAAAAAAAGTATACATTTCAAAAAATGATCTATTTTCCATACTCTATCTATTATTTCCAAAATAATGCGCAGGAGCCACCATACTTTTGTTGAACCATTGAACAGTGCTATATTGCATGCTTGCAACAAGGGGTAGGATGACCAGGCAGTTCTTCTAGACCACTGGGCCATGGTTGGTAAGGACTTAGCTTTAGCGGTTGTGGGACACACATGGGTAGATGCACACAGAGCCTTAGGAGAACCCTGAGTTGACCACGAACTTCTATTGACAATTGTTTTAGTCTGAGGAGGAGTTGCCTACGGCTCTTGTAGCTTGAGAGGCCGTTTGGGACCAGGTTTCATTGGTAGTCCAAATCAAGCCATAAGCTATGAAAATAATCACTTGCATGGAAAAGGACAACTTGAGTAGCACTTGGTAGATGAAAAGGTTTATAGGATCCTTCAAGCGACAACGAAATAACTTTTACCCACAACAAAGGGATCCCATATTGAGTGGAATTGAAAGGGAGAGCAGAACGGAAGATGAGGGAGGGCAAGCAGAATAAGAAAGAAAGAAATATTATTATGTCTACAGAAGACCTCACAATTCTATGAGACGAAGTACAAACACCAAAAAGTGACTTACTACCTTTGGATAGCCAGAGACTTGGGGGAGTACAACTTATAAGGTTTATGCTCCTCTGCATACCCAACCAAAATGCATTTCTTACCATTGGCATCAAACTTGCTTCTCTTGTCCTTTGACACATGAGCATAGTCAATTTGTGCAACATTGTGAGATGTTGGATCTCTGGGTTATGTCGACTCCCATGCTCCTTGTGTCATATCCCATAAAGCATTAGTAGGGGATTGGTTCAACAAATAAATTGCTGCGCAAATTGCTTCTGCCCAAAACTTGCCACGCATGTCTTTTGTTTTCATTATACTCCTTGACCACTCAGTAATGGTGTGATTCTTCTTTTCACTACTCCATTCTATTACTGTGTTTTAGGCAAGTTAAATTCCTTGCATATTCCCATTGCTTGGAAAACCTAGTGGAGGCATATTCTCTTCCATTATCGAATCCAATGCATTTGATTTGATAATCAGTGTCAGCTTCTGCCATTTTCTTAAACTCTTTGAACTTTGAAAGTAGTTCAGACCTTTTCTTCGTGGTGTAGACAAACATCTTTTTGGTATAGTCATCAATAGATGTGACAAAGTATTTGTTACCACTAAGTGATGGTGTATTGGTCATATTGCTTGCAATATCATTGTGCATCAACTCTAATGGTCTCTTGGCTCTTCTAGCCTGACCCATGGAAAAAGATCTTGTATGTTGTTTCTCATAAAGACATCCTTCACACAAATCTTCCTTTTTGACTGACGGGAGTTCTTTCACTATGTTCTTGTGCTCAAGTAATTGCATGGATCTAAAAATTAAGATGCCCATATCTCATAATTGAGAGTCCTTATGTGCAACCATGCATACTTTGTTATCAAGAATCGTGACTGTCAATTTATAAAAAGTGCTCTCTTAGACCATGTCCAATGATCTCTTTCTGTGTGAACAAGAGGTCATTAAAGAGAGTTCTAGCACATTGGATAATTGATAGAAAATTCATGGTAACTATGGGTACATTAAGAACGTTACAAATAAAATTTATCTTCTCATTTGGAAGTTGAACTGGTATGTCACCAATTCCTTTAATTGGATGTGGAAGATTTTCTCCTAAATGAACATTTGGGGAACCTTGATTGGATCAAGTGGCTTGAACCGATCCCATTTGCAACACGCGTTGTGATGTACTAGAATCTACTATCCACACATCAAAATCAATTTTCTTTGATGCACTCAATGCTGTGCATGATTTGATGTCCTGAAGGAATACATTGTTGCTTGACCTGTCTGCGACAATCGGTGTTCGAGGCATCACTCCTTTTTGATCCATCAGAACCATCCTTTGCTTTTGCTGCATATTCCTTTCACATTTCTTGCCATTGTTGCTAGGTTTAGCCTTGGCTTACTACTACATTCTCTGGCAAAGTGACCCATCTCGCTACATTCAATGCGGTTTTCCTTTTTGCAGATGGCTTTTGCTTAGCAAAAGACTACTGTCTTTGTTGGCTTTGTTTTCTCTTATCTTGTCTTGCATATTTTTACCACCAGTGCGCTGTCAACATGGTCATCGCTCAATCCTTTTTGTTGATCACCCTTTTGGATTAATAGGCTTATCCATTCATCAGACTTGATAGTCACGCCTTTGGCATTCATTGCCACCTTGCGGCTCTCATAGCATGGGGGTAAACTTTGAAGTATTCATTCAGCAAAATCGGGTCTTCCATTTCAAAGCCATTCTCAATCACTCTATTCTTGAGGATCTTCATCTTATTCAGATGATCCCGCAAGGAATCACCTTCTTCCATAAGAAGATTTTCCAACTGTGTCTTTGAATTAAGGCATGTGATCAATGTCTTTCCTTCATAAATGGACATCCGCATAGTCCATATCCCACACATGCAACAACATCACATAACTAAGATGATCTAGATCATCATTTGTGATCACACATCTAGTTGGAAAGGTTGTTATCACGATGAACCGACTAGCAGAAGTGAGTCATAACCTGGATAACAACTGGCTCTACTTGCACCTATGTACATGTATATATATGTATATGTAGTACTAGATTATGATGGGGTGATTTTAAATTGCAAAAGTGAGCTATCACCCAGCTATGATTCTATATTACCTAAGAATACATGTCACTCAGAAGGAGGTCATTTTGACCAGCGTAA
This sequence comes from Dipteris shenzhenensis, assembly GCF_047967505.1. Classification (NCBI taxonomy): domain Eukaryota; kingdom Viridiplantae; phylum Streptophyta; class Polypodiopsida; order Gleicheniales; family Dipteridaceae; genus Dipteris; species Dipteris shenzhenensis. The sequence continues at coordinate 662,796 of NC_141620.1, read as the reverse complement.
ACGGGCCATCACCCGGCCTTGAATGACAAACGTAAACATAAGTAACATAAACATAAATGCAGACATCTCACTCTCTCTCTCTCACTCTCTCTGTCTCTCTCTCTCTCTCTCTCTCTCTCTCTCTCTCTCTCTCAGAATAGAGAATGCAGCTCTCAAGAAAGAGATGGCGGCCATGCAGGCCATGATGATTGGGAAACATGCTGAGATCACACAACTCAATAAAGGGAAAGAAGAAATGCTTGAATGGACAGTAGTGGTTAAAAACGGATCAGTTGCACCCAAGAAGGAGTTTATCTCTAAGACTCTAGAGAAGAGAAAAGGAGATCCAGCAAGGTCTTGAATGTGCTTGTAAGGGGCTTGATGGTGGGAGATACCCCAATGGCAGATGCCCAAGTTTTGTTCACTAAAATGGGGGTTAATCTCACATGCGAGACAGCCTGGAGAGTAGGTAAAGCTGAAACCCCAATGAGACCCTTAGTACTAAAATTCTGGAATGCCATGGATAGGTCCACCATTATGAGCATGAGAGCAACATTGAAAGGGACCAGGGTATATTTGGATGATGATCTAACCCTCCTACAACAGGAGCACATAAGGGAGGGAATGGTACGGGTAATGGCAGCAAGGGATGGAAGGATGGAGATCATTTATGGAGTGAGCCATATGCTTTATTTGCAGAGAATAACTCCATTGGAGGAAACTAGATTTGTTCTTGCAAAGAACAAAGCACTTGACGTAGATGAAATAAAAGGCTTGGATGCCTTTATTAAACGTCTTCAAAGTATGACGTAAAAATATCCTCAGCAGGCAATAAAGAATGGGGAGATAATCAAGTTAATTGAGGCACTTGTCAAATCTTTACAAAAACAAGAAAATTTAATGAGCATTGAATACTCTGAATCTTTTTGCCCAGAAGAAGCTATGTCATCGAGATCCACATTAGATACAAATACGGAAATAGATGAGAAAGAAGTTGAGCAATGCCTTTTACCTCGAAAATATTGTGGTAGAAGGGGGATAAACCCTTACTGGAGTTTGTACCCTCTGATGAGATTGAAGAGGGTATGTTTGTTGCAGTTTGGGACACTGATATAGATTTAGAGTTGTATGAACAAGGTGGCACAATTTGGGTGGCAAAGGTTGCTCATATGCAAGGGGTGAGAAGGGAATTCCTATAACATTCACAACTTTATGGTATGAACCAAAGCCTTTGAAAAGTCTCCCCAAAATATATACAATGAAACAATTATATGCGCATTGCTTGCAAAAGAAACGTGAATGGATTCCAAATAAAGAGGGCTTGATAGAGGTGGAAGTGACTAGCATTATTCATTGTTGGAAATCAAGGACTCAAAGTTACAAAAAGAAGCATGGGTATGATGTTGAAAAATGTATCACAATTCTTGATTCTAGCCTTGCACATATTAAACATCATTTGGCTAGGCTTAACGCATCAAGTGAAAATGTAATACCAAAATTTGATGACTTTGAACAAGAGTCGGAAGCATAGGATAATATATTGTATGCCTTATTCCTGAAAAATGGTATATGTTTACACCACCTTTAAATATATTATTCAATATGATTTGCACCCATCGTTTGATGTCTTTGAAAATGAGTTTGATTCGCTACTCCCACGTCCATATTATGGTTCGAGGAAGGGAGAGTTTATGCCAGAATTAGTCATAGATGTCCATTATTTTGTTGTAGTTCGACCATCGGATGATGAGCATGAGAATGTTAAGTTCTGGGTTGCAAAAGTGGTGGACATGAGCATGGATGACAAGGGAAATTACAACACTATGGTATGATCCAAGGGGTAGGAAAGCTCTGAAACTACTTATTGATTTGAGCAACATGTGGGATGCACCCCCCAACTTGTTGCTCACGCAATAGGTTGCGGGTGCACCCAACCTGTTGCTTAAGAAATAGGTTGTGTGCACTCCAACTTGTTGCTCAAATAAGTATTTTTTTACTAAGTTGATTAACAGGTTGGGTGGACCCCCAAGGTATTGCTTAAATAAGCAACAGGTTGGGAGCACTCCAACCTGTTGCTTAAATCAAAATATTTTACATATTATTGTTTGCATTTTAGGGTTTTGCTAGGGTTTAAGATTTAGGGTCTAGGGTTTAAGGTCAATGTTTTAGGGTCTAGGAGCAAGCGTTAATGGTCTAGGGTTAAGGGTTTAAGGTTTAGGGTATTAAAGGTTTTAAGGTTTAGGGCTTTAAATGTTTTAAGATATAGGATTTAGGATTTACAATCTAGGGTCTAAGATTTATGATTTAGGTTTAGAGTAGCATGTGACAACACTGAATGGACTCTATCCTGTATAGTCCTATTTAACCTCTCAGCAACACCATTTTGTGATGGGTTGTGAGGTGGAGGGAGTTCCCTTTTGATACCTTTCAAAGCCAAGAAGTTATCAAACTCTTTCGACACATACTCACCTCCATTGTCAAATCTAAGACATTTCAATGACCTGGCTGTTTGATTTTCTACATATGCAAGCCATATCTTGAAAGTCTGAAACACATCATCTTTCTGACGCATAGGATACACCCATGCCTTTCGTGTAGCATCATCAATAAAAGACACAAAATACTTGCCACCACCCAAAGAAAGCTGTGGCATCATACACACATCTGTATGTACCAAATTTAACGGCAAGAGCTTACGCATAAGTTTCTTTTTGTGAGGTAATTGAACTTGCTTCCCATAAGGTTGCTAGTTGTAGCTCTTAGCAGAAAGGTGAATGAGATGGAGAACAAAGGCAAGCAAGAAATTATTGCAGAAGCTATGGAGATATTTAGCACATTTCCACCAACTCCAACTCTTGTCTCCAAGGTTAAGGAAATCATCAACACCCAAGTGAGTTCAGGCAAGGAAGAGATGGCTATTGTTGTAGACAACAAACTCAGCAAAGTGGATTTGTACACAGAAGTAAAAGAGCAGCAGGCTATAGCACGTAATAAGAAGATACTACGCATTGGAGGGTTGCCTAAGGATCGCCTTAGCCCTTTTAATGAAGAAGAAGATTACACAACAGATGAGAGGATTGCATGTCTCAAGAAGGAAATACCACAAGTAGAGTGGGATCATAATGATATCAGCTGTGTCTCCCAAATAGGAAAGCAAGTACAAGTGTTTTTCAAGGAGAGAGCAGGAAGAATTAAGATTCTTTGACAGACAAACAAGTTGAAGGGCACAAGGATTTGGATCTCTAAGGATAAAGCATAAATTTGCCTTCTTCCTATTGTCCATTATGGCTCTGGAATGTTGTTTAACTTCTGATTTGCCAAAACCAGCGCTAGGTTTGACACCTGTCTTTGCATCCATGGGCCTGTATGGCTTTGCATATGGCATCTTACTTCCAGAAACCGTTGGATATCGTGGGAAGGAAGCAGCTGCTGGTTTCTTATCAATCCAATCAGCAGAATTTGTCTTCCTGTCAGCATCATAAGCAGTACCATAGAAGCTATGTGACACATGCTTGTACTTGCCAGCATATTTTGGCTCAAACACCTCAGCAAGCTGGGCTGCTCGCTCAATGGTTAGAGGATTGTGAGCTCTCACATCAGTAGCTAGAGAGGGATCTAAGCCTTGTATAAAACGCAGCAACTTCCCTTTCTCAGAAATAGAAGCGAAAATAATCTTCAAGCTTCGTGAGCCACTCACCTTAACTCAGCTCAAGCAGAGGAGTGTCGAGCTCACCAAAATGAAGGATGCACGTAAAGCTGGAAAATGGGCTGTGTATCAAGATGGAACACTAATTAGAGATTTCAAATCTAAACCTAAAGACTCTCAGTCTTAAACTGATGTTATGAAGGCCACTTCTATTAGTTTTATAGTCCTAGTATGTATTGGTGTGATATAATAATCGAGCTGAGATGCCATGTGCACTCCTCGACCCCTGGTTTATTCAAATGTTGCATGTCTTTTTGTCATTTTGTACTTTGTCCCATGGATTCGTGAGGTCTCCTGTGGACGTTAATATGACTTTCTTCTCTCTCTCTCTCTCTCTCTCTCTCTCTCTCTCTCTCTCTCTTTGTCCTGCTCCCTCCCTCCCTCCCTCCCTCTCTCTCTCTCTCTCTCTCTCTCTCTCTCTCTCTCACACACACACACACACACACACACACACATTTTTTGTGGAATCTTTGAGTCATTATATTACCAAAAAAAGCTATCCTAGAAAGGGAGAGCTATAATACATCAAGAGAAAATCTCACTGTAGGACAAATATACATCATGATCAAAGACACGAGATTGCAAGTAATAAAAAAGAGATTGCTGCAAAGAGTGTCTGAAGAAAGAGAAATTGGAAAAAACAGGATCACTAAAGACCCTATGATTGCGATCCTTCCAGAGAGTCCAGAGTGCCTAATACCGAACCTAAACAAAAAAGAAATCAAACTCCTATCTGGGTGGATGTACACCAAAAAGCCAGAAGAACTTGCCAAAAGCAATTTGAGGAAACCGAGCTCTCAAAATCTATTATACAAAGTCTTTGTATTGAGTTTCTGTTGGCACTCTGGAGGTGAAGGGCAGACTCAGCCATGACGAAGGCTAGCACTAAAGGAGAAGGCTAATCAAAAAGTAGCATGTGCTTTGATAGCATGTTGAATATTATAGGCAACACTCAAACACACTAAAGCTATTTCCTACACTGTTCAACATGCTTTGATAGCATGTTGAATAGTACCAAGGCAACACTCAAACACACTGAAGCAATGTGTGCTTTAGTATAACATATATGAAAGTTTAATAGGATTGCCCTAGGTTCTATAAAGACATACCTACAACCAAAGCTAAGGTCCACATTGAGGGTTGGACAATATATCCCTAGCCTACTACATAGTGTACATATATACACACAATGTACAAGTGGGGTCATCAACAATGACCTATAGAACAACCTTACATGCTTTATATGAGCAGCTCTACTCCATTCTAAATGGAGAGGTAACAATGGCTAGAGGTACATCTCCTCCTAAGCATCTATAAACATCTCAACAAGGACCAAGAGGACAAAGGGATATCCAACTTAGAGATCCTCAATTACATCCATTAATGCCCTTAGCTGCACTCTCATGGTCTCATAGAAGAAGAGAAAGTATAGTGAGAAAATAGGCTAGAGGAATCACATCCTATCAACCTCTTGAATTCGTGTAATCATTGTAGTTAGAAACAAGTCCGAAGACAAATGAACAATACGCAATAGCTACTGCATCATGGTGGAGGGAACTCGACTTCCCTTTTTTGTAATCATCTAAGAAGAGGAGTTAGGACAATGCCATACTCCAGGATTTGTGTAGTGGACACAGGGATTTGTTTACGAATGGAGGTACGTAACCTGGAGCCACCTCCATCATCATCACCATTTCCAGAGGAGTTTATAGCAAAATTGTATTTTCTCATAGCGGCGCAAGCTCGCTTCTCAACAGGATCACACAAACCAAGCGAATTCCTTGCTAAGGGTGAATTAGCCCACGAATCTGTTGGGTTACATCATCATTCTCAACACGTTTTGGGCCATTACCTGCAGCGCGACCCGATTCATTGATTGCTTCCTGTGCGTGGTTGGACTGCTTGAGAGGATGCTCCCAACTTCGTGGAGCCTCACCGTGGAAGCGGGTGAGCTTCTTTCTTGTGCTTTGACGGGTCCTCAGATTGTATGTTTTCCATGGTGGACCATGATTGAGGAGCTTTTCGACTTTGGTCCTCTTGAGGCTCTCCTAGCCTCCTGCATTCAGTGTTGGTCATTTTCCTTGGCAAGACTCCTTGCTGTTTTTCCATGGGAATTCCATGCAAGGGATTCACCCGTGAAATCCCGAGCATGATTCTCTCCTATCAGTGCAAGGTTACCCAGACCGCTGTCTATTCTCAATGTGTCCAAGAGTTGCATCAATTCTGCAAGTACGGACGGCTTCATGAGGCAATTCAGACTGTGGATTGTATGGTTCAACAAGGGACACAAATTTCTGAGGGCATGTGGGCTTGCCTCCTACGGTGTTGCATCAGACTAAATGACCCCACTGCAGGTAGGCAAGTGCAGGAGTTGATGTTAAAACAGAAATTTCCGTGGAATGGCAAGCTTGGATGTCAGCTTATCCGCATGTTTGCTTTGTATGGAAACATGCCAGAAGCAGTCCATACTTTTAAAAGTTTGAACGAGCAAAACGTATATGCATGGACTGCAATCATTTTAGCTCATGCCCAGAACAGTCAAGGTGAGCAAGCTGTGATACTCTACAGACAAATGCAGTTGTCATCTGTCCAACCGAGCTCTCATACTTTTGTTGCAGTTCTCAAAGCTTGTATCATCCTAGCATCTGTAGGGAATGGGAAGCTTGTCCATGTTGACATTGTCAGACAAGGGTTGGAGTTAGATTTATTTGTTGGAAGCGCCTTGGTTGACATGTATTCCAAATGTGGGAGTCCACAAGAGGCACGCAAAGTGTTTGACAGTTTACTAGTCCGTGATGTGGTGTCATGGTCTGCAATGATTTCAGGATACGTTCAACATGGCGATGGTTGGGAAGCTCTTAGACTGTTTGAAAAAATGCAACAAGAGGGCACGGAGCCAAACAAGGTCACAATTGTATGCTTATTAAAAGCTTGCACAAGTATTGCGGCCTTGGATCAGGGCAATCTGATACATGTTGAGGTCGTAAAGCAAGGGCTTGAATCAGACATATTTGTTGGAAGCACGCTGATAGACATGTATTCCAAATGTTGCAACTTAGAAGATGCACGCAAGGTGTGTGACAATCTGCCAGTACGAACTGTGGTGTCATGGAATGCTATGATTTCAGGATATGCTGACCATGGGAATGCTCAGGAAGTCCTCCATCTATTGAGAAAAATGCAACAGGAGGGTTCAAAGCCAGACAAGGTCACGTTTGTCTGTACCATCAAAGTATGTGCCGTTATAGCTGCCTTAGAGGAGGGCAAGCTAGTCCATGTTGACGTAGAAAAACGAGGGCTGGAGATGGATCTTTGTGTTGGAAGCAGCTTGGTTGACATGTATGCCAAATGTGGTAGCCTAGAGGATGCATGGAAAGTGTTCAGCAATTTGCCCGAACGAGATGTGGTGTTATGGTCTGCAATGATTTCAGGTTATGGTGAGCATGGATTTGGTGAAGAAGCTCTCCATCTATACAATGGAATGCAACAGGGGGGGACAGAACCAGATAAGGTTACGTTTGTGTGTATCCTTAAGGCATGTAGCAACATAGCTTCCCCTCATCATGGCAAGTTGATCCATTATGACATCACAAAAAGGGGGCTGGAGTCAGACCTTACGGTTGGAAGCACCCTGGTTGACATGTATGCTAAATGTGGCAGCGTTGAGGATGCACACAAGGCATTTGACAAGTTGCCAATCCGAAATGTGGTGACATGGAATTCATTGATTGCAGGATATGCTGAACATGGATTTGGTCTGGAAGCATTCCAGGTTTTTGAGGAAATGTTACAGGAGGGCATGGAGCCAGATGAAGTCACATTTGTATGCTTCCTCAAAGGATGTTCGAGCATAGCAGCATTAGATCAGGGTAAGTGGGTCCATGTTGAAATAGTGAAAAAAGGATTTGAGTCCAATGTTCTTTTGGGAAACACCCTGGTTGACATGTATGCGAAATGCGGAAGCCTAGAAATGGCACGTCAGGTTTTTGACAAGTTGCCTACCCGAGGAGTGGTGGCATGGTCTGCAATTATTGCAGGATATGCTGAGTATGGGCATGTGCATGAAGCTTTTCGACAGTATGAGAAAATGCTTCAGGGTGGACTAGAGCCAAACGAGGTTACATTTGTCTGCATTCTTAAAGCATGTGCCAGCAAAGCAGCTTTAGACAAGGGCAAGCTGATCCATGCTGACATCCGACGACGAGGGCTTGAATCTGATCTGTATGTTGGAAGCAGCCTGGTTGACATGTATGCTAAATGTGGCAGTCTTGAGGAGGCCTGCAAGGTTTTTGACAAGCTATCCGATCGAAATGTGGTATCATGGTCCGCTCTAATTGCAGGGTACACTGAGCATGGCCATGGTGAGGAAGCTCTCCAGCTTTTTGAGAAAATGCAGGAGGAGGGTACAGAGCCAAATGAGGTCACCTATGTGTGCGCCCTTAAAGCATGCTCCAGCATTGCTGCCCTATCTCAAGGCAAGCAAATCCATGCTGACATTATGAAAAGAAGGTTTGATTCAGTTCTGATTATTGGAAACACATTGATAGACATGTACGCTAAATGTGGCTGCCTGCAACATGCTAATGAGGTGTTTCAAAAGTTGCGTGCTCGAGACGTCGTATCGTGGAATGCGATGATTGCAGGGTATGCAGGGCATGGGTATTTCACAATGGCCCAGCAATATTTTGAGAAGATGCGACAAGAAGGTTTTAAGCCAGATATTGTGACCTTCGTAAGTCTCCTTTCTGCATGTAGCCATGCGGGTTTAGTCCAAGAGAGCCGTCATTACTTCAAACTCATGAAAGAATACTTCGGCCTTGCTCCAGCAATGGAGCACTATGTCTGCATAGTTGATGTTCTTGGCCGGGCAGGACACTTGAAAGAGGCAGAGGACTTCATTCTTGAAATGCCATTTCAACCAAGTTCTGTGGTGTGGATGGCTCTGTTAGGTTCTTGTGCTAAATACAGAAATCTGGATATAGGTAGACGGGCATTTGATAATCTCATCAAATCTGAGAGTGGAAATACAGCAGGGTATGTGCTGATGTCTAACATTTATGCAGCCAATCATGTGTGGGAAGAGGTACACAGATTACGGGATAAGATCACACAAAATAAAGCCTGGAAGATACCAGGGAAGAGCTGGATTGAGGTCAACGCAAAGATTCATGTCTTTACTGCAAATGCCAGGGATCACCCTCGAAGTTGTGATATATATGCAGAACTGGGACGATTAATGGGCATCATAAAAAACGAAGGACATATGCCCAATTGTGATTCTGTCTTACACCAGATCACAGAAATGGAGAAGGTAGATGCACTTTGTGGACATAGTGAGAAGTTAGCCTTAGCCTTTGGGCTTATTAGTACACCTGCAGGTACAACTCTCCGTATTTTTAAGAACCTTCGTATGTGTGTTGATTGCCACAATGTTACTCGCATCATATCAAAGATTGAAGGGCGAGAAATCATTCAAAGGGATGCAAATCGCTTTCATCATTTCAAGGATGGTATATGTTCGTGTAATGATTATTGGTAACGCACTATTAATTGTTTAGGAGACTTGTAGATTGATTTCTTTTGTTAATGGTGGTGATCAATATGTGTACAAGTGAAGGGAGGTGAGATGCAATAGCGCACACAACACGTGAAAGCAATATAATGACTGAAAGAAAACGAGGTTTTGTTGCAATCAATGCTGCCCAGCCTTCCTTTTAGCTGTTAAGGGTAAACCAAACATCGTAAAAGGAAGAGAAAAGAGGCATCCACTCAGCAAGTGGAAGACACAAAAGATAGATCCAAAATGCAAACCATATTTCTTGCTTGTGCTTTTTCCTTTCCCCAAGATACATGTAATATAGAACTCTTCAAGCTGGAAGATGGATGGGGTAGTTTTGGGAGTTGGGAAACAACAAGGCCCACAACGAGTTGGGAAACAACAAGGCCCACAACCTTTCACATTCGCTAAGGATGTAAAAATTTGACTAAGAAACTAAACTATATTGTAAGTGCATATGTGAATTTAGTGCTACCATTTTAGAGCAACATGCCAGGGCTAGGAACCCATTAGTATAATGTCATGCATGCATGATCACATAGAATGAAAACATAGAACCATGAATGAATTAAGTATCTTCACACTCCAATGGCATTGGATGGACATTGCATAAGCATCGCACTGCTTATACAAGTAGAATCATATCGATGAAGCGCCACTATTTACAAGAACATGTACCATAAAGGGCATATTGCCAAGAAAACATGGCGATGAAGTGTAAGGTAAAAGACCGTAAAATCTGGTCGAGTAGGATCTGAACAACTGCATTAAGAAAACAAGGATTATTGCACTTTGATTTTATGATATCAGTCTGCCTGTATTCAATCTTCAACGTTGTCCTGAAATCTGAAATTTCTGTTTTCTTAAGATCTAAATTTTATGTTTTCCTGATGTCTGAAAGTTCTGTTTTCCTAACATCTAGATTCCTGAGTTTCCTTCCACGAAGTGTTGAAAAACATTTGGTATGCGGTTTAAGAACTCCTTTGGGCTCTTTTGGTTCTCTCGGTTCTTTCATGTACCTCATTTTTCATCCTTTCCATCCTATCATCATCACAAGTATGGTAAACATCGTCACTATCATTATTTGAAATTGTTTTTGTTGGATTTCCATTTGATTTTCTCAAATGTGCTTTTGCACTTGAATCTTCACAGAAATCTGAAACTTCATCAAAACTTGAACTTAAATCAAAATCTGGCTGTATATCCTCCTTCATATGAGTATTTGTGTCAAAGAAATCATCATTAAATTCAGAAAGAGCAACATTCAATACTTCTAATGTATGTATCATCAACTGAAATTTATGTTCTTGAAGCCATTCCAAACATTTGTTCCTCTAGAAACTCATTTGCATCATTTTGATCATACAGAGATTGAGTTGGATATAGTAATACCTTGCAATCTGAATCCTGAATTTTTTATATTATTCCCTGTTGTAATTCATTGAGCCTTTTGAGAAATATGAACCCTTTGAGCCTTCATCCATGTTTTGTGGTTGATTTGTCATCTGATCTTCAGACGCATTATCTTCAAGAGAAAGAAGAAACTCCATGATCACATTCTCTTCATCGTGCATGGATATACCATTCAGACATAATTCAGATTCATCAATTTGCAAATCATCATCATAAACATCCTCATCTGAAATGCATGCATGGAGCACTCTTTTATGGATGAAATTGGCTGAATAAAAAGGGGGGGAGAGAGAGAGGGGGGGGGGGGGGGGGGGGGACCAAAAGTATTTATACATGTACACAATGCTCTATTATCCCCAATTAACTGAACCCAAATTGGGCATATATGCAAGAGGATAAGAATGAGACCCCACATGCACATGAATGGTGCAATTTACATTTTCAAAATCCCCTCTTAAATTGCACTTACAAGATAAGGGTGAAGTGTGAATTAAAAATTGCTCTAAAAGTAGAAAACCAAAAAATACTACAACTACCTAGAAAACTATACTGGTATGCGTAATGTGTGCAACTTAACATGTGGTTTCCCCATTTAGTCACAAATCATCATTCGCCTTGGGAACAAAACCAAGAAATTAGGTTAAAGGGAAGGTGAAACTAGGATCCTCTTGGAAAAATATCCTCTTAGATCAGAGGCTAGTTGAACGATCGATAACTATGTGCTATAGATGGCTAATTAGAGCAGTTGGAAAGACACATTGCGAAAGGTTGTGACAAACAACGACGAAATGGCTGCATCGTAAAAGATATTCTATTAACAGACTACTAACAAGGGGCTACATGACATCACCAGCCATAGTGGCACGCATGGTACTCATAGGTAAGCTCTACTCGAGTGGCCCAAAAAATCTAGAAAGGAATTATAGCCTCTCTGACTTGCAAATTTGGAAAGTGAGGCATTGTAGGCTAAAATACCTGCAACTCAATCTCTGCACTTCCAAGAAGCTAGTAGAGAAGATTTTTTATAGGTAGTATGTATTAGGGAAGTGCAAATGGTTGCATAGGAAATTGCGTAATTGTGTTACATATAGACGAAAATAGAAAATAGAAGCTATGTCTTTAAAAAACCTCGACACTATGGTTGGAAAACACACTCGTTGAACTATGCAAGGGTGGAGAAGCTACATGAGCACCATTGGCTCAAGCGCCATGTTGAAAAAATGGAGAGAGAGAGAAGGAGATGAGCAGCATGTGGAGTGAACCCAAAGTGGGTATATATAAGTAAGAGGATAAGGAGATAAGACCCCTATTGCAAGTGCACATTATCAACAAAATGGTCTCTAACATCAGCATGCTTTGTTCTTAGTGATAGACTACATTATTTGCCAAGGATTTAGTCGATTGATTATCAAAGTACATAGCAGTTGGCTTTATCTCATCAAAGTAATCTGTTTTTAACAAAATTCTTTTAAGCCATATAGGTTTACATGCTCCTATTGTGAGACCTTATATTATGCTATTGTTGAGGATAAAGAAACTATAAGTTGTTTGTTGGATAACCAAGAGGTAGCACTTTGTGCTAAGCAAAATGCATATCCTTGTGTTGACCTTCTTTGTTTCATCTATGCATTAATCACTACCATAGTAGCCATGTAGCCTCGTAAGTCTTCCTCTATATTCTATTCCAAATTATTTTGTGCTTTTGATGTCTCTGAACACTTATTTTGCTACTTTCCCATTTTTTTACTTTTTAGCATCAATTGAGCTAGAGTACTCAGTGCATAGCAAATATCTAGCCTGGTGCGTGTAACATAGATCAATGGCGCAATGAGTTGCCTATAGAGACTATAGGCCTTGTCCTTCTTTACTTAATGTCAAATTATGTTTCATAGGTGTAGTTGCAATCTTGAAAACTTGCATATGAGATTTCTTCGTTGATTATCCACATACTTGTATTGACTCATGAAGGTGCATTTTGCACCTCTTTAGAATTCTATGCCAAGAAAATAACACATAAAACTGGATCTTTCCTTACAAACTCTGCAAAATAGATCTTATTTTAGCTTTCTGATGAAGTCTTCATTACTTTTTGTGATTACCAGATCATCTATATGCAATAGTGCAATGGTGATATCTTTCCCTTAAGCTTTCTAGCAAAATGTAGACCATACATATGACTTTTTATATCCATGGTTGGCAAATACTTGTTATACTAGTTCTTATTGCTTGTTTCAGCCATAGAGAGTGTTAACCACCTTGGTTGACACCGCCGCATCTTGTGCCTTCCTATGTAATTATGCGCCTAAGGATTTTGCTTGGAGTCACCTTTGTGCCATATCAGCCCAAGCAAAACTAGGAACAATAGAACAGAGAGGTTAGGAAGAGAAGGAAAGCATAGGGTTGGCCCTCCCTTCGAAGGTGACATGTATAATAGGCCACCTTGGTCTTTAGTTGTTGTTGATTGATAGTTTGGATTGAATACAAGCTCTCGTTTTATTCATGGTTTCTTTTCTTCTTCTATGCTCTTGACTCTTGTGAATGCCACTCATCCCCCTTCCCCTTTTCTTGTCTCTTGACTCCCCTCCCCTTTTCCCTCTTCCCCTCTCCTCTCCCCTCCTTTCCTCCTCTTCTTCTCTCGTGGATTCACCATGGCAACAACACCAGGAGCCACTTGCATGACACTTGTGGCCCATTCGTGCTTGCATTTCTCTACAAAGAGTAGCATGGAGTAGGAGACTACATCGGCATTCCTCTAAGATCACCACGACATGTGAGTCACTGCTAGAGTGACTACATAGAGACTCTTCTTTACTCTGCATATTTGATTCAATTTTGCAGTAATTTTAAGTCTTCTCAAACCCAACAATCATATTTCTACTCATATAATTGCTCTCCTTTTCAAAGACCCAAATGGTGACATCTTGATCCTAGGTAAAAATTCATTCATATAGCTATGCCTACAAGCCAAAAAGTGTAGACTCTCTACTCTTCTATTCATCTCATGAGAGAAGAGGAAAAGTTATATTCCTCATCAGAGGGAATATTAGTATAATGAAACCCCACAATATAACCTTTGGAATCAATTACATCTTCATTTTATTGGAATTATAGTATGGGAATTTTGGTAGACATATTTTTTGTTTCATGAGTTCTTTTAAAAATCATTTCAAATGAAGATCATATTGCTTCCCTCCTTATTAGAAAATTGAGTTTTCAAAAGAGTAGGATTGAGTATAAATATTTGTTTTACTTCATATACATTAATCATTTATACTCTTTTCCCTCCTAAGAAAATTAGAAAGGAAACAAGCGAAAAGTTGTAGAAAATCTGTTTTGTAAAAGAACTACAAAGTTTAGTTTGGGTGGAAATATTATTTTAACATTACATTTTTATTGCTCTATTCATTCCTATGGTTGTATTTCAAAAGGATATAATTAAAGTTTTAGAGATTTTACATCTTTGGGTTTTCATGTTTGTATCACTAATTTGAAGATCATCTCTAATCAAGATTTAGAAAGATAAATCTTTAAAGGGCTAAACATGTACTCCTCTTATCATGAAAGATGTAATTGATAAAATTAACAGTTGGGTGGGAAGCTTGTGCTTTTATTATGAGTATTAAGGACCTAGGAAATCAAATAATTACACGATATGTTTTAAGACAACTTCTTCAAATATGCATGATTCTTGGATGGATGATACTATGCTAGTGCAAATTCAAGTAATTACTAATTTCTTCTACCTTGGACTAGATTCTAACTAGAGGAAGGTTGCAATAGTCCTTGGTTTTCATGTAAGAAAGCTACTCTTTGCATAGCTTTGGGAAGAGATGCAAACCTTGATCTTATTTTTTTATTTCTTTTAACATCACTCGATTTGACAATATCTTGACTTAGAAGCAATTCATTAAGCCCATTAGCTGGGAAATTACCCTCTCTTTCCTTTATACAAGGCACACAAACACAACTTTAGATGGATAACTATGCCTCATAATGTGTCACTTTGAATTGGGATGATTGTCTCCTTTAAATATATTCTTGTAACATTTGAAGCTATAATCCATTAAATATAGGAAGACATTTTCTCATTCCTTAACAACATATATCATTTATTTGGGTATGTGGTAATCATTAGATTTTTCTAGTATACAACCCAAAACACAATATTCAACAATTTTGGGCTTTCTCACTCCATTTTGATTTTTTTATAGAATCGTCACCTCCACTCAATAATGACCTAATAAACTCTAAAATTTGGCTGGATTTACAACACCACATAAGTCATATCCGCATAAATATGGCCTAGTAAACACTAAATTTGTCGAGTTACAAAGTGACGACCTCCACTGAAGAATGATCCAGTAAACCCCAAAATCCGGTTTGATTGCAACAATACATAGGTCACCTCTATACCGTCTTAATTGTTTGATGGTGAAAATATGAATACATTTTATGTGGAGCATGAATCAAACAAGGTAATTCAAGAGTCTATTGAACTCGACATATAATGTAGTATAAAGATACACCATTTGTTTGGAATGATGCATAGACTTTATTTTTGGCGCTGCAAGGGATCTTTGGAAAGGCACGAAAATTGTGTAATAGTTGTATTCTTTTGGGAAAAGTCATGTTGACTTTCATTAGGTGTAGCTTAGAAAGGTGTAGGTTAGTGTTATGTCATTAGATGTTAGTGTGTAGTATAAATTGTGAAGAGTTATAGGTTAGTTTTGTTATTTATGTTTAAAGTTTAGGGTTGAAGCTGCTGTCTCTCCCTGCTCCTGCTGGTTACCCTGCTCTGCCAGATTTCCATGCCTCTATGACTCCTTGTCTTGAGAAATGTTACCTGCATGTTGTACTCGTGTTATCCTGAAATGCTGGGGTGGCCGAATGGCGATGTTGCAGGAAGCTCAGAATGTTAAGGAAGTGCTTTGTCAAAGATTTGATTCATGGCATTCTTCCTGTGGGCAGTGGATTTTATTTCCCATTTGTTGTATGCGATGAGCTCGCTTTCTGTAATTGCCAATCTCTTTGTCTGTGGCTGAATATTGTGATTGAAAGAGTCTGCAATGAATCCAGGCGATATGAGTGGTTTCTTAAGTGTCTTACAAAACTCCATTCTCTGGACACTGGTGGCTCTTAGAAATTTTGAAATCCTCTTTAGTGGTGGATTTTCGAAATCTTTGTTGCAGATTATCGCATGTGCTTTCTTAATCACGTTCTTCTATTGCGAGATGCTTGTGCTTTCTCTTTTACAATACAAAATGGTGATGTTTGTTGTGCATTAGTGCCTTTTCATCGTTTCTGTCAAGACGTGGAGATGGCAAACAACGAAGGTGCATGTTTTATACTTGTTTATTTGTGAGGATCGCATTTCCATTGTTGTAGGAAAGGGTAACGGCAGTGTTGTAAAGAAGCTGTTTTGTATTATCTTCATTCCACGCTTTTCCAATACAACTTTGACGCTATTGCTGTGTAAACCTATACTCAACTTTTCGTATCGTTTAGTTGAATTTGAATAACTGATCTATGGTGTTCTTTTGTGTGCTCACAAATTTCTGCTATTCAAAGTGTTCGAACGTTATGTGTTTTATTTTGGGAAAAGAGTCTGTATTCTTGGCTACTTCAGTTCCATTACCTTTTTTTTTCCCGTCTCCTCAACGTCGTTTCCCCGTCTCCTCAACGTTTACTCTGCTTTGCTATGATACTATTATGGAGCTAACGTTTAATGCTCTTCCATTGCGGCTGCAAGTTTTTTCACTTCCTTCTTCGCCGTTTCCTTATGCTTGCACTTGTTTTATTTGTTGCCAGCAGCTTGGTTTTGTGGAACGTTCCTCAATATAGGTAAAACTTGAAGTGTTTCGTTGCAGGGGGATGTTTGTGAGCAAATCCTTATAAGCTCCTTTCCCTCATGCTGCTGCTGTACATGTGATAATCTTCCCATTTCACGGTGCTGTTAGAATCTAAATTTCCATTTTTGCAGTTTATCATCCTTTCCTCCTGCTATTTCAGAGTATTGGTGGTCTGTGCTTACGGTTTACTAGAATATTCATGTTGAAATGCAGTTATAGGCAGCAACTTGCGTGTAATATGTTCTTTGGCATTTCTGTTTTTATAACTGTGCACTCAAGCCATGTTCACATTAATTGTTCTAATCTGAAATAAAGATTTTAGAGTTACGTGAAGAATACATTCAGGAATATCTACTGCAAAGCTTAATTAGAGGAATATCTACTGCAAAGCTTAATTAGCAGCTTCAGTTCTCTTTAAGTTAAGAGTGTGACAGATTTGTATTTCTGATATTTGTGTTGGCTAAATGTTGGAGGTAAGGTATGAGGATTTTGTTAGTGCGTCCAAATTTCATTATTTTGGAAATGCTATAATCTGACAAGTTTCTTGATTGCAATTATCAGACGTGAATGCTGTGGGGAAGAAGGAAGGCCTTATTTTGATGAATGAACCATCCCCAAATAGTTTGATTAACACAAGCCCTTCCTTGTTAGGTGGTATAGCTTCATTGTTCGCTTGTTCACCTCCTCATGTTATTGTAGGCTGTTCAAACCATAGGTTCTCCATGAAGAGATCGTTGTATGAGAGGGGGGTTGATGAGGATAAGAAGCTGAAGTTTCAAGGTCACGTAGGCAAGACGTCCTCATGTGCACCCTTCTTAGAGCCTTTGTCATTGACTCCCCCTATGTCTCCTGAGAATTGGTTGGAGGATGAGAAGTCTCCCCTTGATTTGCTTCTTGTCTCAAAGACACTCTCAATTCAAGACATAGATCTTACTATTAAAAATGGTGTTTTTGAGGGAAAGGTGCTAAACAAGTATGGTACTTATGTTACAGAATGTAACATACCCAAAGGTTTATGAAATTTAAAGTATGTTTAGCTGACAGGAAGGGAATTGGGTGTATAATCTTGCATATTGATGAAGTGTGCTACCTAGACTTTGTTAAAACACTTAACATTTTGGATTGTGTGTACGCTTACTGGTCCGACCACTCCATAACTTATATGTACACTTAGATATTAGGATCACAAACACTATTGTTGGCATCAGGCAAAAACACGTCCAACAAGCACTCCATAAAACCCCCTACGTCTCGATGCACGACCATTGTGGAATTCACACCTTGTTTCCATTTGGAGTCTTTAGATTTTAACAAGTTTGCAAGACTGTCTGGTACAATCTAAGGCCATTCATCCAAGTTGACCAGTGCTTGAAGCAACTTGGCGAAGGCAATTTGAAGCAAAGGCACAAGGATTTGTTTGTTGGAGCCTGCCCTAGGCACGAACACATCTTGAAGGTTGGCATTCTGCTCAAAACAACCTACGCTACGCGTCATCACATCTTGATGGTCGGCATCCTATTGGACAGCGTACCTGAGGCGTCGACTTCAAAGAGGGTTCATGTTGCAAATGTCAACACGGTAGTCTTTTACACATCTCCATCTTGTCTTTCCTTTCTTCTTCTCCACTCATAGGGTAGTCTTTTACATCATCAATAGAGGTGTTTGGAGTTTGGAATCATTCCATGGACCCCTGTGTACGAGTTAGGAGGATAAACTTGACGACACGAACTATGCCCACTGGACGTTGAATATGAAGATTTGTTCATTCACAAGGGTTGTGGGAGATAGTTCAAGGCTATGAACGGAAGCCTAAACATCCCAAGAGAGGAGCTTCAAGAGGAGCGTGACTCAAAGGCACATTCAACATTGGTCGGGACGATCACTAAGGCAGTTTCTTCAGCTGTCCAAACATGGACCATTGCAGTCGAGGTATGGTCGAAATTGGAAGATCTTTATGTGAGGGATTCGACAATGCGAGCTCATTGTGTACGGACAGCTTTACAATCTCAAGCTCCCCACAGGGAGTACCATGCAAGCATTCTTAATGCAGCCTAAGGTCCTCCATGGAACTCACGGCAGACTCTATCATCATTAGATTTTTCTACTAGACTGCATACCCTTTAGTCTCTTTTCCCTCCTAAGAAAGTTAGAAAGGAACATGTGTGAAGTTGTAGAAAATTTGCTTTTGTAAAAGAACTACAAAGTTTAGTTTGGGTGGAAATATTATTTTAACATTAAAATTTTATTGCTTTATTCATTCCTATGGTTGCATTTTGAAAGGATAGAATAAGTTTTAGAGATTTTAGCCTTTTGGGTTTTCATGTTTGTACCACTAATTGATCTCTAATAAAAATTTAGAAAGATAATTCTTTAAAGGGCTAAACATGTACTCCTGTTCTCATAAAAGATGTAATTCATAAAATTAACAGTTGGGTGGGAAGCTTGTGCTTTTATTATGAGTATTAAGGACCTAGGAAATCAAATAATTACACAATATGTTTTAAGAGAACTTCTTCAAATATGCATGTCCATGGATGCATCTTCATCGGCTTGATTCTTCATATCATTGTACTCACCATGAGCTGCTCTAAGATGATGTCTCCAAGTGAGAGGGCTTCCTTGTGGGCGTGCCTGCCCGGAGTGGTGAGTAGGTCACAATTCCCTAGGCCATTCACCTATAGGCATGAAGGCCTATTTTAGTCAAGCTAGCTTGGCCCCCAGTTAGGGCATGGGCCTAGTTAGGCACATAACTAGGTCACATCAACCAACTTGCTTGGACAAGTCAACCCGACCGTAATCCAACCCTACTTGGGTCGGGTAGGCAAGCTAGGTGGGGGTCTATGAAAGGTCCCTCCGCTTCCATTCACTGTTGGGGTTCTCCTAGAGCATTATCTCTCTCTGCCACCGCTGAGTTGTATCCCTAGAAATACAATTGCTATTGTCTCATTTCGATGTCTTTGTCTCTCTTTGTCTGTACGCTTCCGCACATGCACAACTCACACTTTTTCCCTTTCACCTTCCCCATTTTGGGTGCCCTTTTACCTCCCAAATTCTAATCTCATATCTTTTCACTTCTTTTGGCCGACCTCACCCTTGGATGGATTTTTACATAATCTTACCATTTCATCATCATCTCTCTCTCTCTCTCCTCTCTCTCTCTCTGCCCACGTGGCAGTGCTCAGCTCATTTCCATGCACCCATGGGACACTTTCAACATTTTCCCTCATGGAGGCATGCATCTACCAAAGGTGTCAATCCCCTGCATATGAGGGCTCACAGTAGTGCATTGACCCTACTACCCTAACAAAATGATGTACAGCAAGTGGACAATTACCCAATAGAAGAAGAAATTGAAAGACCAGCAGAGAACATTTAAGACAGTGCACAAGTGGATCAGAAGTACATGCAATACAGCAATAAGAATTTATTGGAAGTACATGCAATACAGCAATAAGAATTTACGTCAGAAAAAATTTGTAGAACCCAACGACTGAGTAATAGAAAACCTTCTCCAACAACTGTGTATCTGGTTGCCAGGAGCGATACATATCTTCAACAGAGGTGAGTTGATCCATTTGAGATGCTTATGCTTGCCTTACAGGAAGTAGAACCTTCTTGAATACCTTGAGGCCAATTCTCAGAAGTTCAAAAGTTAAGAAGTCCTAGATAGTATTGGACACCCTAA
This sequence comes from Dipteris shenzhenensis, assembly GCF_047967505.1. Classification (NCBI taxonomy): domain Eukaryota; kingdom Viridiplantae; phylum Streptophyta; class Polypodiopsida; order Gleicheniales; family Dipteridaceae; genus Dipteris; species Dipteris shenzhenensis. The sequence goes on along the minus strand of NC_141620.1, from coordinate 642,607 downwards.
TCCAGATGAGTGAAGGGGATGTGATTTGGCCAAATGAGAATGCCTCAATAGCCTGCACTACTGGTAAGGATTTGGAAATCATAATATTTTTTTAGGGAAAGGAGAAAATAGGGCCTGACTGGAGTCCCGTTACCCACTTAGGCATGCAGTACACACGTTTTAGAATTGAAGAAATCAAAACCACAATTTCCCAAGTTCAAATAAGTGATGAGCTGAGCCTTGAGATCATCTCGAAAAAATACAATTAGAGTAATCACAGTGTGCCAGCTAACAAAGAGAAAATATAAATTCACAATAAAACACCTCATTACTGATAGATAATTAATCAACAACTTCACATGAAATCACACTAGTATGCATAAACTTCTGTTCAATAAACATTCTGCAAATATTGTAGCCATGCATCAAACTCTGATCCTGCAAATGAAAGACACCAATGAATAACCACAAAACCTTCATGAGGCTGTAATATATGCAATTTTACAAAGCGATTTGTTTTTTAACAGCTGTAACAAAGAGGGAAGAAAGGAGAAGAGAAGGCATAAAATAGCAAGAAACTACTTGGCACACCCACGCTGATCATTTCATCAGTACTCAAAAACAAGCTGTCAGCGTCGAATGAAAATTCCTTATACACTGAGCACATTACCTCTCTGAATGTGGTGTAACTATTTCAGTTTTGCATACTTGACTTTAGTAGTTTTTCATCATATCTATTTCATGATTAAAAGATCCTTTTATGATTTCTCAAGGGGTAATCTGATTTCTATACCTGGCAGGCACACTCTCTCTCTCTCTCTCTCTCTCTCTCTCTCTGCCGACCACAGGAAATGCACGGACAGTTCTTGGGAGCACACAGGAAGGCCAAACGTGCCACGCTATAAGATGAAGGGACTGCCTCATGGTCTATGGGACACACCCAAGTGTTTTGGATGATGGCGACATACAAGGTTTGTGGCCCATCAAAAAAGTGTACATGCTAAAGAAAGTGACAAAACTCCACTGTTCCCAACAAAGGCAAAACGAACATTATGGACTCTTCTAATTGCACTCAAGAAATGTCTGAATAATTCAATATGCCATTAATTTATTAACATCATACGTACTATGGGGCAAGCACAGTTTCCTGCACTCGAACACATGGATGATCCTCACTGCAAAGGATGAAACACTGAGCTGTTCGGCCTCTAAAAGAAAACTGAGAGAGCCAAAGGAATCACAAGTTAAAATGGGATGATCCGTTGCTGTCAGTGAGCAAACAGAAGAACTTTACAATGTCATTAAAAAAGCCTTTGCACATAGCAATCTCAAAACTCCATTTTTCCCAACAAAAGCAAAACCGACATTATGGACTCTTCTAATTGCAATCAAGTAATTCAATATGCCATTAATCTTTTTACATCATATGTACACCAGGGCACAGTTTGTTCTATAAGCACAGTTTCCTGCACTCAGAACACATGGATGATCTGCACTTTGAAAGTATGAAACACTGAGCTATGTGGTCTCTAAAAGAAGACTGAGAAAGTCAAAAGTGTTGCATCTATCACAAGTTAAAATGGGACGATCTGTTGCTGTCAATGAGCAAACAGAAGAGCTTTCCAATGTCATGAAAAAAACCTTTGCACATCCAGAACAACATTTTGCACCCAAGCGTTGCTTCTAACTCTGAACGGCCCGGCTTTAACCACAGAATACCCATTGTTGACAGTGAGCTTGCCATTTCCACCCCCACCCCCCATCCATTATTTCTCCCCCCTCCTATCCCATCGTTGATAAGGTAAGAATTGCTGTTACCAACACTAATCCCCCAATCCTCTAATTGAAATCTAAAAATAAATGGGTTTGCATTGATTCATGGTCAACTCCACGGGGCAGTATGGACACTTGAAGGCACGGCTTTTTGCAAGCTTCTGAAGGGACTGCTTGCACAGCACATGGCCACAAGGCATCAGCATGGGAGGGTTTTCTGCTGTGCTTTGATCCTTGGAAACAGGGCAGGCAAAGATGGAGTGGAACTGAAACTCATTACCTAATTCTATCTCGAGAGGCAACTGCTTCAAAAGTTGCCATTCTTGCTTTTTGCTGGCCAACACTGTCGCCATCTTTAGCAGCGTCGGAAGAGCCTGGGAGCCTGCAGAAACTGTTGTATGCAAGGGGCTTTCATAAGACTGCCCCAAGAGATTGCAACATTCTCGAGTGAACTGCAGAGTTATAATTTCCCAGTGCGATGAAGAAAGCAAATCAGAGTATGGAGAAGCTTCCAGACGGTCTGCCCACAGAAGGCAGCACATCAACCGCTGTATTTCCCGCATGTGCTGGATGGAAAAAGGACTGAAATTATTCCGAGCGTAATGAAGAGCTTGTGGACGCTTGCCTTTGTGTAGCAGCTGCAAAAACTGGAGCTGATGCAATTCAAACTCCAGAGACGAACCCTTCTGTAGAAGTTGTTGACGATGAATACTAGCCCACGCTAGCGCAGGCTCCAAGTTTCTCACCTTCATGGCCTCCAATACCTGGTACATCTCGTAAAAGGGTGCCTTCAGACCACCACCTGTATCTAGGGCTTCGTTTACGAAACAATCGCCAAGGTCAAAGAGGCCCTGTCTGTAAAAATGCATGGCAATGATCTGATTGACAAGGTGGTCGTGTGGTTCGACCTCCCTGTACGCCTTGGCGATATCTGTACAGAACAACTTATCCAGCAACTTTCCATACTTGCTCAACACTAGATTCACATCCTTTTGCGAAGCCCCAATCTCATTGACGTGCCCCATTTCGGATAGCGTGGCCTGAAGCTCTGCGAGGATGGCCCTTGCTTCCAACCCTAAGCCTTCGTCTCCCAGACCCAAAAGCCTGCTCACAGTCATCCCAAGCTCTTGAACGATCCTATCCACGACCTCGAGGGTCTTGGACTCCGAGACCTTCTGCTTCTTGGCAACACGGTCGAAGGCATCGCTGAAGGAATTGAGGTCCATGCTGCTGCTGCTGCTGCTGCTCACACAAACAACCGCAGAATATCACCAAGCCCCATAACTCACAAGAAGAAGAAGAGAGCAAGATCTTGCAAGCCCGAAGCATATATATATTTAATCCCTCGCTATTATATATTTTCTCTATATGTTCGCATACGCACACAAGACACTCTCCTTTGCTTTTTGGCTACTACACTCAACCCTCTTGCTAGAGTGTGGTGGAAGTCACATTTGAGTGTCTCACTTGAGTGTGTTGATTGTCTCACTTGAGTGTGTTGATTGTCAGGGTCTCCTTAAAGCAACTTTTCGTGCTTTCGACTTTCCTTGCTTTGTGTTTTAGTTGCAACCATTACCATCATGACACATGGCTGACACTTTTAGAATTCCCGAAGTTCATGTAGGTTAGTCATATAAATATAACTAGACTTGCGACAAGCAGCCTTTCTATCGTCAAGCGCGTAACTACTAACTTGAAATTGAACTTGAATCCTAGCATTTTATAAAATTTTAAGGGAAAAAAATGAATGAGTACAAATATGGACACGTCGCGTAACTACTAAATCAAAATTGAACTTAAATCCTAGCATTTTATCAAAATTTTAAAGGAAAAAAATGAATGAGTAAAAATATGGACATAAGACGCGACACAGGGTCCGTTAGGACCCAATCCTCCTTGTAAATGTCAGGGATGGTGATCCTCATTATAGTCTATACAATATTGTCACATGGCTACAACCATATTAATAAAGGTGTCGTCATCCTTCAATGTTGCATCCACCTTGGATTTCTTTTCTCCCTCGCATCGAGAACAAGCATTGAAAGAGAGAAATGTTGTAAAAATTCAAATTGAAAATAAGCAATTTTGAATAAATGAGCAATAAAAAATATTTATATGATAATATATAATATAATAATAATAACCACAAAGAGTTATAATCCGAGGGAATGGGCCCTTCCCTAGGCATCGAGATTGAGAGCATCACGAATATTAGCAGCGAAAATATTAGCGCCAAGAATAAGTCTCGCGAATGGATAAGATACTCGCATATTACCTAAATGTCACTAGTCGTAATCATAGTCGAATGTCGATAAAATCACTACGAGCAGCACGCAGGCAAAATTCAAATTCTAGGAGCATATGCTCCGATGTGAAAGCCTAGTAAGTCTTCAATAAATGAGATCCCATAATTATACTTTGCCTAGCCGATGAATGGACCATGCCAATTTACCAAAGTGAAGCAAAGGATGATACATCCAAGCTTTCTAGTCAATTCCCTCGATGAAAGTGCAACGACCATGCTGGGAAACATAAACAACCGTCGCAGCTGGTCAGCACTCTTGCCCAATTTTCCAGGTCAATCGAGTTTCAAATTTTGGTAGGTGTTGCATTGTATCTGTTCCTTCCCCAAATTTTTATAATTTGAGGGGATGGTTGGACAATAGTTTGGAATATTATGGGTGTAATATAAAGACCTAGCCTATATTAATTTCTTAAAGATATACGGCTCTATGAATGAATACCGAATTGAAGGTAGAAAAGTACCGAATTATAGCAATCAAAGGAAATTCGATCAAGGGATCATGCACAATGCAGGCTTTCTCACAAGTAAAACTGCAACAGTGAAACTATGGAGATGGGCTACAAAGAAGGTAGAGAAAAACCATAGAAGTAGATCCCAAGTGAAACTATGTAGCCATGCTCCAGAAGTCCATGCTGTCAAAAGTTGTGCATAGGTGTAAGAAAGTGTCACTGATAGGTGGCAAGTGTCTGTACAATAAGCAAAGTGAATTGGTGTGCAAACGGATTATTCCTGCTACTCCAAACTATGGCTTCTCTTGAATTCTGAAGCTCAAGATTATGCCTATGCACCTAGGACTTGTCAGCTGCCATGAGATTTCATGGTTATATCCACTCATGCTCTAGTATCATAGTGTAATTTTTGGATTGGATTAAAAACCCTGAAGCCGATGGTACGGTAATTGGAAAGTGGTAGTCATTAGCACATTAGGAAGTGTGAAAATTGTATTACCAACGAGCTGAGATTACCTTAATGATCAGAATCATTGGGCATGAAAACATAGGATGGAGATAAATCTACACCAATCTCCTTTAAGAAACGAGTAAATAATGCACAGACGATAGCTTGTATAAGAGAGAACACGAGATGATTTTTTCTTGAGCAATTTTCATACCTTGCTAGCCATATGACCTGATGTGTTGATCGTGCTTTCCAATCTTGCTTTAGTTCTCCTTTCCACAATCCATGCTCATTGAATGTACTAGCTATTTTGGTTCCTTAAGGTTGTGTGCTTTTTTGTGGTAAATACCCTATATGCTAGGAAGTGGCTTTTGTTGTGAGAGCATGGTTGAGTGTATACAAAACTTTTATGTGCTTGTGTTTCTTAAACCATTTTTCTTCATAAATAATCATCTTGATTCCATATGTGTGAACGTTAAAAGCATAGAAGCTCTTTGAGTAGAGTTGTGTTGAAATTGCTCACGCCTATCGCCCACACCCAATGCAGATACAAGTTTTCTAGGGAAATAAAAAAGTGTGTGGGAAAGTAAATTTGGAGAAGAGGAAATAAATTTGGAGAAATTTGAGAACCGTTGGATCTTAACCATAGCTTTTCAAATCAACATCTACAATTGTGACACGTGGTTTCATGAGGGCTCAAAGAATGAAAACTTCCCTCTAGACTACCTACTGTAAAGAGAGATTTCCAAAAAGTTCTATCTTCAACAGGACAAGATGTTGATTATGTATCACAACAGGACAGAGAAAGCTCCTCCTAATAAGTCAGTTGAGTTATATAGCAAATTTACTTATTAGAAGGAGAAGGCTCCAAACATCCAATAAACAAGGATAAAGTAATCAAGTGAGCATATTTTCACAATCTCCTTTGAAATGTTAATGAGGATAGATATTGTTAGACATGTTAAGACATGACACGTTAGAGATGACTATACAAATTTATAATCAATAAGCATATCTTCACAAACATTCAATCAACAAGTATAAAGTTTTTATAATAATGTAAGCATATTTTCACGATCTTCCTTAAAATGTTAGCAATGATAGATATGCAACCATAATGGCATGTTAGGCCACTTCTGAGATAGGTATACAAATTTTAAGATTTGGTTAATAGCATTTCCCATGACATATATTACTAATTACATAGGATCTAAATATTCAACAATCACATGTTAAACTTTTAACTTTGGAGTCTAGGTACTTAGTGAACTATAAATTACAGATTTAACATTAAAGAATGTAGAGACAGTAGACTCTAGTTAAGAGCTTGCAAGTCACAATTTAGAGCCAGGGCAAGTGGCTACTCTAAAATAAACACAAAAACTATGAAATCGATATATTCTTACCTCCCATGAGCTTAGGCAAGGTCTACATACCATTTTTGAGCGGCGATGATGCTTTGTGTGCATGACACTTAGTGAAATTGCCATGCCAATGACAACATTAAAAGAATCCTGCCATGCAAGAGACACCTTGGTTTATGATTTTTACTTGCAACAAACATTAGATGAGGCACTTGGTGCAAATCGAAAACATGTAGTATAATTTGAATATTCACCTAGAAAAGACCTTAGATGAGGCACGTGTCGCAATAGTGCATCCTTGCAAGACCTTCAATTAGGTGTTAGCAACACTGTCTTGGCTAGAACATGGATGAGGTGACCATAGAGTACCCTACTTTGCAATGGATTGTTGACGCCAACATCGATTAACTAGTAAACTTTTATTCTTTGAACAAGGCACAAGGACTATCTTACAGACTTAAATGAGGGCACAATGCTGCTGTGCACAACTATGATATTTATGTCAAGATTCAATGCATGCAACAACCAACAGGTAAAGCATGACATAGAGATTTAAAAATAGGGCTCTCTCTCTCTCGCTCTCTCTCTCTCTCTCTCTCTCTCTCTCTCTCTCTATATATATATATATATATATATATATATATATAGATGCATGCATGTATGTATGTATGTATCTGTGTGTGTGTGCATGCGTGCATGCGTGTGCACGCGTGCACTTCTTTAAGCCCATTGTTTTGTTCTTTCTGCAAGCCAATAACTTCCTTTAGTTTATATGCTAGAAGACCTAATAATGGCCTAGTCTAGTTCTTGTTGGGAGCAAATGTTGTACTCCTCATCCATGGCATGCTTCTATTCTAGTACTTGTCTTGCTTTTTCAAATAATGCTTTACCCATAAAAGCAAATTTGCTTATACAAGTTCACCTTTCTAGCTCTCTCCTCTTGTGGGAAGATCTTTTCACTTATGTGATGGAACTCTAGCATTTCAATGATAACATTAGTGATTATAGAGTACATCATTTCTTATATTTTATATTACCTTTTCTTTGTGTGGTCATTGAGATCATTGTTTGAATCTATGAAATGTGTATAAAGTAATTCTTTGAATCACTAGTAGAGTAGAAGACTGGAAAGGCATTGAAATTGTTGTTGGATGATCAAAGTATGAGGAAGCATCATCAACGGTGCCATCCCTATTCCAAGACAAAAAATGATGATATTTTTGGAGACCATCGACCTTTTCTTGACTAGATCATACAACTTGTAATCCTCCTTTAATTGTAACAAACATTAATGCAAACTAAATATTTTTAATCCTACATGAAACTTTTGTACATAAATTATTCATAATGGAAAGCTTATGGTTTTTACAAGTGATAAGATATTGACCTTTGTTGATTTTATTGATTTCCCATATGCTATCTTTAAAGTATTATAAGAAGGTACCCTTGAGTCTTAATTTGAATTCAATGTTTCTACCATTGACTAACGCTTCATGTTATATATACTGCAAATAAGAGAGAGAATAATTCTATGTAAGGATATCCCAAATGGGATTAATTGTTGAAAGAAATCAAAACCCATATTCATGTTAATTGTATCAATATAAAAATCAGTGATACACAAGCAAAGACATCCCAAATGGGATTGTTGAGATAAATAAAAACACATTACACAGGTATTGTATCAATACAATGAGAGTCATAATCAAAATCTAAAGTCCAACTATGCTGATAGTATTTGTACAAATGCCATTATGAAACAAAATGTAATCTAACTCTCTCTCTCTCTCTCTCTCTCGTCTGCATTGTGCGTTCCTCCTTGCCCCCATGCTATGCTTTTTCTTCAGACAACGATTTGCATTTGCTCACAAGGGTGACACCTCTCTAGCCATCTAGAAAAGGCAATTGCTCTGCACACCCAAAGAATAAAGCGATTCTAGTACGTATCTGGTGCTTTTAAGCAAAATTTTGAATATGAATAACCCGGTTGTGTCAAACAGTTTTGTTACATTCAACATGACAGTTCCTGAGATGTGCTCATGGCCAGTTGTAGTCCCTGTATAATTGCAGCTGCTGACAATGGAGGTTAAATATGAAGTGTCCTTGTAAGAGAGTGTGAATTTTGTTTTGCATTTTCTTCTTTTAGTTAATACAGTATTTGAAAGAAAAACAGAATAAAAAGCAAGATAGAGTCATTTATCATTAGGGTCATGAACTATCTAAAGTGTTTTGGTGGTGAGATCTGAATAACTACACAAAGGAGTCAATAAAGAAGGAGAAAGTTTCCATGTAATATAGTCTTTCCTTTGTACTAAAAAAGGTCATATCATTAGTTCTTTATACCTCTCTTTCTTTCCAAAGACCCCTTTGTAAAAACATGAATATCCCAACACTTTCAATTTCCTAACCTCTTCAACTCTAGAGAAAAGGGCCATTGTGGGAGATTGAGATCGAGAGAACTAAAGATCGGCATTCAACAAATTGATATTGGAGATCAAGAATGAAAAGCAAGTTTATATATGAAGAGGAGAGCTAATTGACTCCAAAGTTGAACTCTAAGACCTTAAACAAATAACAAAGAAGTAGATATTACATTGTTCTTTCTTAGAAAAAGTTTTCTGCTTCATTGTTTCTAGAAAATTACTTCATGATGATGAGTCCGGAGCAAGAAAGGGTAATCACTAAAAGTGAGGAGCTGGTGAGGAAAGGAAAAGCGGTTGTTGAAGAGGATACATATGCGGAGTTGATGGCTTTGGAGGGAATAGACTATGGTGATCATGGAACTGCTCATTTGAAATTCTAAAAATCAGAAAACTATACAGTTTATATGGAAACCCATTTAGAGTCTATTAATGGCTCATTAAAAACTCTGGCTGAACCCATCTTTAAGTTATCAGATTCTCAATGTGTAACCCTTGTTGGAAAATTTACAGCTCCTCCATGTCAATGAGGCATCTACCTCTCAACTTACAAAAGCCTCAAATATTCTAAAACACATAAATTATAAAGAGGAAGAAAAAAAAGAAACAAGGATGCTATAAATATATTATTGTAAAAATGGTAAGATCTCCACCAACTAAGGAATACCCCTCGTGAAAAGCCAACCTTCCCTTGGTAATAAAGCACATAAATGGTGGATAAGCCTTAGAGAGACTAATATGTTGATGATCTGCTTCATTATCCCCGAGTTGACTGGTTAGATGCTTTCAACCGAGTCCTTGGCAACACAGGCTCACAATGAAGATGCTCACTCTTGCAATCTATGGGTTGTTGTGTGGGACTAAAGGTTGTCACGAAAGTAGTCAATCATATGTCAAAACTAACATTGGGTGACACATCGAGCAAGCAAACTATTTGCAGACAGGCAACATATTGCTTAAGTGGAAAGGACAAGAGAATGTAAAAAACCAATATCAATTATATTACGAAAAAGTATTTTGTTTACAACAGCTGGTGGCTACTCAATCACCTTGCTCCACCCAGTAGCTTACCTAGATTTACCCTCTCTACACCTCAACTAGCTGAGAGGCTTTGTGAATCCCTATGCAACAGTATATCTCTCGCGTGAACTACCCACAATAGCAGCAGCAAATACTACTCATTGTTACAATTAATCTCTATATCTAAGAACTCTTGCCATCTTCCTAAGGCGAGTTCACCGCCTTCTACCCATTGCTCCTCTACAATAACATTGACCACCATGATATTTCCCTAGGCAATCAAGGCTGGGGTGAGATCACCTTTGTATCCATTTTTCCCAAACATTTATAGATGCCAGCTGACCAATCTTTAATTTAGGCTAAGCATGTCATAGACACTTTGACACACCGTTGTGTGAGTGCCTTGGACCAGCTCGCTCCAAACAACGATTTCTAGCATGAAATGCCTCACAAACTATAATAAGGTTGTTTTGCTATGGGTCCACTCATTATCGACCATATGAAATCTTAGATGAAGAGCTATTGAATTAATGCATCATCCAAAAGTCTACAAGTGCTTGAAATTGATGAATTGATTTATCACTCAAATACTCACTCATCGCTTTCATATGCAACGGGCTCCTTCCCACAAAGGTCAAGGTTTTCCTACTTTGATACCAATGTTACAATTGATGAACACTCAACATATTTCCCCTCCCACCAAGTCATGGTTCTAATTCTCAAACTCTCCCATTAATAAGAGCTCCTTCTAATTGGAGTTGCATTCCTCTCCCATGCTGCCCATCAGTTTTCATTTGGGCTTTTACTTTGGTGCCATGTGACCCTTCTATGTTGTGCGCCTCCTCACTAATGCCTAAGCCCCTAGGCCCAAGCCTTCTAAGCCCTGCTAAAGCAAGTACTGTGGCGAGCTCTCATGGTTCCCCACCTTACCATAATTGCTTCACTAGAATTCCATGGTTATGGATTGGCATAACAATATGTACATGTATCTATGCATGTAGTTGGAGAGAGAGAGAGAGAGAGAGAGAGAGAGAGAGAGAGAGAGAGAGAGAGAGAGGGAGAGAGAGAGAGAGAGAGAGAGAGCATGACACACGTTGTGTACATTATCCTCCATCTATTGAAGTAGACCCAAAGTGGGTATACACAAGTAAGAGGACAAGAGGACAAGGTCCCATACATTGCACATGCACAATAATAGTGTAATTTACATTTGCAACATGCCCTCTCAAATTGCACTTATAGATTAGGGTAGAGTGCACTTACAAATGAGGGTGGAGCATAAATTCTAAAAGCAAAAAATCAAAAGATTGCTATAACTAGCAGGAAAACTATTTGAGCACGTACAATCATGTGCAACTTAGCATGTGATTTCCCCCCTCTTCAACTGAGAATGATCCTTTGCCTTTGGGAACAAAGTTGAGAAAATAGGCTAAAGGGAAGATGGAACTATTCCAAAGAGAACAAAGTCCTCTTAGATTAAAGATTGGTCAATCAAGCAATGATTGTGTGCTACATATGGTTGAGCCAAGATGGAATATGTTGCAAGTCAGTATGGCTATGAAGTTGAGTAATAGAAGCTCCATCTGAAGTTAATCGAAGTAGTTATAAAGACTTACTTTGAAAGGTTGTGTCAAACAATGGTGTCACTAAACCAAGATAAGTGGTAGCATTGCATAGGTTATTTTAAATTAGAACAAGATCTTTCAACTAATGGGGGGTGGTAAAAGACTTCACTATTGGCAAAGGGCTTTAGGAAGTTGATGACATTAGGTGTGAGGAGGAGAAGTATGTAGCTTGTAGATAAAAGAGATGATGCTCTATTGTAATGGCCTAACTTGTCTCAAGGGTGGTGATCTAAGAGGTAGAGCTTTTGGTAGTTCAAGGTTGGTTGTCCAAGAACCCATGTTACACCTGGGTTCCGGAAGACCTCGTTTAGATTGTATGAATTAGCGTGCTCAGAATGCTTCAATATTGGAAAATGGTGTCCCATTTTCTTGATGCTACTCTCTAGAATTGAGAGTTCAATAGTTGTAATATTTTATTTTCTTGTATAATAAAACTTAAATTTTTATCGGGGAAAAAAATAATCTAAGAGTCCAATGTGGTAGTCCAAGAGGTTGAAGTACCTCATGAGTCCGTATGAGTCCAAGAGTCCAAATCCAAGAGGCTGAGGTACCTCATGGCGTAGGGAATCGGCGCTGGGAGCCGATTCCCGAGAGGAAAATCGAGACACACGACAATCGGTCGTAGGTCGGGCGTCGGTCATCCTGGTTTTTCGACCGAGAAGTGGCGATCGACACTGATTCACGACTGTGAGCGGCATGGGAAAGTGGGCTGCCATGTACACGTGGCACCTCGGCAACGACTATTTAGGCGACTGACTGCCTCTTCCAACTCATTTTCGAGACTGTCGCCTGAGTCTGTCTGACCATCTGCTTCCGGTTCTTATCGTGATTCTCGGAATCGCGCCATTCAAATTAAAGGGCATTGATTACGATTCTGCACGGTTGGAGATCGGACGGTGAGGATCTCTCGTTCGCCAACCCAGCCGTTGACTACTCTCTAAGTAAGAGGTTGTGGTACTAATGAGTCTCTAACCGTCCAAGAGTGGGAGTCCAACACTCTAGGAGTGATACTCCAAGAGTCCAAAGGGTTGTAAGCTCAAGCTGCCACTTGTCAAAACCCCCTCCTTGTTTTTGTGGCTAATAGAATGGCTACCGCCGTTTCCCAGCTGCACTCGCATCTCGCAGTTTCCTCTGCAGTTTGCGATGGCCGCTCGCCTCGCTCCTCCCTTTCATCGCGTTCCTTTTTCCCTTCTCCGCTCAGAACGTTCTCTGGCTCACAAACTCCCTCGTGGAAACGTGAGCGGCAGCGGCGCCATGGCTTCAGCTGCAAATCTAGTATCGGAGGCATGGGTGGTGAGTTTACGTACGTGTGTGTGTGTGTTTTAAAAGCTCTTGTAGTCCCGGGGAATTAGGTGTCAATCAAATTCGCAGAGAGAGAGAGAGAGAGAGGTGTGGCTGGAAACCAATTATCAGCAAAGTGGCCTTCTCTCTCGCATTACAGAATTTTTATACAAAAATAGGCATTCATGATACGTGTTTGGATATTTTGGCATTTGTGGATAGGAATCACTGATTCAGCTATACAAAAATAGGCATTCATGACACGTGTTTGGATATTTTGGCATTTGTGGATAGGAATCACGGAGAGAGAGAGAGAGAGAGAGAGAGAGAGAGAGAGAGAGAGAGAGAGGTGTGGCTGGAAAACCAATTATCAGCAAAGTGGCTTCTCTCTCGCATTACGGCATTTTTATACAAAAATAGGCATTCATGACACGTGTTTGGATATTTTGGCATTTGTGGATAGGAATCACTGATTCAGCTGCTGTAATCGACACGATACAAGCTATTGCAAATGAGGTAGGGCAGACTTTTATCTTAAAGCTAGATTTGAACTTGTTTTATGTGTTTAAAAAGAAGTAAGACATACGATTTATGTATAATGAAGCTGCGCTGATCCTCAAATGCCCCTTTTTCGCACCTTGACATGTGGACATTCTTGTAGCTTTGTGATCTTATGTCCCATGTGAACAATGATGTCTGTAAAGAGAGCACATAAGAGCGGGAATGAAAGCTGAAAGTGTGTTCCAGAAATGAGCCACCAAAAGCTGAGAAACCAAGAGATTAGGGCTCATAGAGCAAACACTAAGCTAAACCTAAATGGTGATGATGGGGCGCAATGACATGGCACATTAAATCACACCAATAGCTTCAGCATATTAGATACCTTAGCTTGAGCAATGTTGGGATGTAAAAGGCCCTCTATGGAACCATGAAGGTCAATCCTAATACAACTAGCCTACACGACCATTTTAGTGTAATGTCCTTCGATGCCCCCAATGGAATTGATGTAGTACATAAGGACAAGTCTTGCAAGAAAACTTTGGCACATAAAGTAGTATGGTGGCACATATTCTTCTTGACTTGGATATAGCAACATATGGGAAGGGAGTACAAGCAGAACATTTAAATTTTACTTCTCGTCTTGATATTGTTGCAAGATCTCTCTCAAACCGAGGCCCTTTTTGAAGACTTAAAACTTCTCCTTTCCAAATTCCAAGGTTTGTGGTGAAGGTATCCCACCACATCCTCAATAGTGGGACATTTGGTTGGTGAGATTGATGTTGCCATCCTGGATGTGCCCCATGTGTAATTATACCGCTTTCATTATGTTTAATGCAAGCATGAAAGATGTCATTTTCAACAATGGTCATATGCGCTTATTATGCATCAATTTCTCAACCACATGCATGGCATAATGGCTGCTTTGATTGCCTTATATTCTACTTCACTTGATGATAAAGAAATATTGCAACCAGAGCCCAGTGAGAAAGCCTAGTGAGAAAGAATATCAAATACCATGAAGTGAAGGGCCTTTGGACTGAAAAACCAACCCATCTTCCCATAGTCCCTTAGCAGGGCCAAGAATCTCTATCCTTGTCATATTGGGAACAAAAATTAAGTCTACCTTGCATGTATTGAAGAATTGTCTTGGTTGCATTGCAATGGGTGATTGTAGCGTGATGTATACATCGACTAAGCACTTAAGTAGCATATGCAATAATAGTCTTCTTAATGCAAATAGGTCATGGATTGTATTGATTGCAAGCTTTCTGTAGAGTGTAGCATTGAATTGATTTTCAATGTCATGCTTACTCAGTCTGTGAGTTGTCTCCAATGGAATGCAGATTTCACGGCCTTTTGCCACAATGCATAGTCTTTTGGTTTCTTTCGGCTCCATAGCTTAATCCTATTCACCCCACAGATGGTGTCACCGATTGGTGCTTCTCCCAAGAAATAAAGAGGAATTTTTATTAGATTGATTTCGATCAAAGAAAGTTGACTTTGGTTAACTAGAACAAGTTTTATTTACTTTGCTTTACAATGCTAAAAGCGAACTGTGGGGACTAGTCCAAGAACTAGAATGCATGCACTTGGCTAACCTCTAATGGGTTAAAGTGTTGGATATTGTTTTGTGCAAGGTCCAGGACTTTGGAGCGTGCTACATTCCCCCACTTTTTAAGAGGAAAAGCACAAGACAAGTGGCTCCCCAATTAAAGAAGGGCCCACTTGAGCTAAAAGTATTCAAGGCACCTCACTCTATGGAGGAAAGTGCCTGCTTTTGGGGAAAGCCTAAGATTTTGGAGAAAGCTCGACTTTCTAGAGGAAAGTGCCTAATTTAGGTAAGAAAAGCGAGCCCAACTTTTAGAAAGCACATGCTTTCTAGCTGGCTGGCCAAGTCTATAAAATACGGGCCTCTAGGCTCCTAGTTGTAATGAGAATTGTACTCAGCTTCATGCTTTCTCTGTGAGCCAGTTGTAGAAAGTTATTCTATTGCAATAAAGACCTTTGAGAGGGGCCAGCCCTTCTTTCAGGCCCCTAGTGCTGTGTTCTTCTCTTTCTTTCCTTGCTCTTCCACCCCTTCCTCCATTGTGATTTCGGTTCTAGGACTTCCTTGAAGTTTCCTAATCTGTCCCAAATTTCTCCAACCCCCCAGACGAGGCGGTTCATAGCGATAAAATCGTGGCATATCGAATGTGTGTAGACCATTCGATATCCATCAATCAATATTTGAAGAGTGGGTATTATCAATAAGGATCCATCCTTAGGACATCCATAAGACAACCTTTCTTCCAGCTGTCTCCCTCATAATGAGTGAACAACTTGGAGTCTTCCAAGCACCATGCTCTCAGGGTCTGTTTCAACCCGTCCTTCCTCTAGCAACTTCCGCAACAAAAGAACCATCTTGAGAAATGAAATCCCAAGAATATCTCCAGATAACCTAGACGATGAACTCTCACGAGTTCTCAAGCAAGTACTCTTCTGGCTTCAGTACACCGTGTCCATAATCACCTTCCAACAATCTACTTCTGAGATCTGAAGAAGCACCCACACTTCCCCTTCTTCCTTCGAAGAAGGCACATTCCTTCCAATCTCGCATGTCCTGAGACATATGAAGAGCAGATCCTCCATAGCATGTTATAAAGACTCAAATTAATGACATCAAGTACATACTAGAACGTTGTCTTGCCTGTGGGCTTGCTTTGAAAGCAAACCATGCACCTCATGGAGGCACATACTGATGGCCTGTGTAATCCTGTAATGCCCCCTTCTGAATTACATCCATCCATCTAAACTTGAAGCCCTAGGGCATTCCATGGAATCCACCCTCGTGTTAGTATCAACTGTCAAGCACCTGGAAGAGTCCAAGCACTCCTTGCTGTCCCTCCCCTTCACAAAGGTCTCTGATTCCCCGTCTTCCTACATCTCAATATCAGACATCTTCACTGTGACTACTAGGTTTGCATATCTGATCTCATAAAATACCCAAGCCCATGAATGAGTCTATGCATCTTTTGGCTCCTGAATTGCTCTCCATACCTCATAGACTGCACTCTCAATCTCTTCTATCATTATCTGGGATTCTCAAAGTCTGAGAACTATCTGTCTTTGTGCAAGTGGGGCAAACTCTGTGAAAGAAAACCACCCTCTTGCTGCCCTGGTTGTCATGCTGCCAAGATCTGGCATTTCGACACCCCGCGGGAGATGGAAAAAAGGGTCTCTCCACCCGGGCATTTTGGGGCCAAGCTCCATATA
This sequence comes from Dipteris shenzhenensis, assembly GCF_047967505.1. Taxonomy (NCBI): domain Eukaryota; kingdom Viridiplantae; phylum Streptophyta; class Polypodiopsida; order Gleicheniales; family Dipteridaceae; genus Dipteris; species Dipteris shenzhenensis. Next base: position 626,190 of record NC_141620.1, on the reverse strand, counting down.
GCCAACTTCCTTGCAGGTTTTCTTGTCAATTGTAGGTTTTCTCGTTTTTTCATGTGTCATGGCTCAAGCCATATGTGGATCTGACACTAGCAGCAGTTACAGATGTGGAGCAGCCCGAAATTTTTGATGCGGCTGAGGTAGTTGAGCTTGAGTAGATATTGCTTCATCAGTTCAAGAGATAGATTTGCAATTGACAATGCTTGTATGCAGTGAAGTTCAAGCATAGGGGCTCCCACGAGGCACCATGGGTGACACAGGTTTTTTCACGGATTATCCAGACCTCCTCGTAGCGTACAAGGAGGCCTTTTCCATACCCTAGTTTGAGTTTTAGCAGAAGGGGATGTCTTATGTCCTGCAACTTGATCCAAAATTCCATCAGTAAAGGGTCTAGGAAATGGATTAGGAACTGTCTAGGCATTCAACTTCCTGTAGACCACACAGACTTAGAGTTTGCCATTTTTCTTAGGCACCATCACAATAGGAAAGAGCCAGTCGAAACATAGACAAGGTACTAAGAGGAAAGATGGGTGGAGTGGAAGATGGAGCTGCTCGGTGAGCTCCCCCCCTCTGCCCGCAGCGGCCTGTAGGCTGCCTGCTGCTCCTGGCTGCTTCGCCCGTTGCCCCCTCCTCGCCGCCCCTTCCTCCTTGCCTCGCCCTCGCCCTCGCTCTGCCTAGCCCCTCCTTCTTCTCCGCTCTGCCCTGCTTTCTCGCTCCACCTTCGCCCCCCGCCCTGCCTTCTCCGTCTCTGCCCCGCTCCGTCTCCGCCTTGCTTCCCCGCCCTGCCTTCTCCCGCTCTGTCGCCCCTCGCTGCTCCTTCGGCCCTGCTCTTCCCCCCCTTCTCCTGCCTCCTTGCCTTCCGGCCTCCTCCCTTCCACCTCACACCTCCCCCCCACCATTCTGCCAGTGCGCCCCCCGCCATTCCGCCTCCCCCCACCTTCTTCTCCTTCCCTTCTCCCACCTCTCCCGCCCTCCTTTCTTTTCTTCACTCCTTCCTCCTTCTCCTCCCCCTTGCTCCCTCCTTCCTCTTCTCCCCTCTACTTTCCCTGCCACCCTCTTGCCTTGCCTCGCCTCAACGCCCTTCTTCCTTTCCTTTTTCATTTGCCTCCTTGCAATGGGAGCATTCATGTTTGTCACGGTGAAAGAAAATCTTGGTGGTCTGGCCAGAGGAGCTCTATGGCAGCACCCTCGACTCCCACAGCCGTTAAGGTTCTTCTTTCCCCAGGTGACAAAAGCAACAGGTACAACATGCAGTTTAGTCCCTCTAGGACAAGGTGCTTGTGGGTAGAATTGTGGACCTCACGTCTACACGGAGATAGGTGCGAGAGTGGATCCAGGCGAGAGCTTGACATTAGAGGGCGACCACATCTAGGAGGTCACCATCTATGGAAGAGGCATTTTTCTCATCTAGTTGAGCTCCCTCGACACTTTGCGCTATTTATTACATGCACCAACACAATGTCCTGCATAATGATTTGCATGCGCAAAACTTTATGCTACACTTCTCGGAGTCATCCGAGGAGGTGTATCTGGGCATTTGTGATTGGGGAATGATGACCCCATGCAGCACTAGAAAGCACTATCCTGCACTACTCAGTGATAGCCCCAATACTGTGCTAAGCTCCATTGCTAGGTTTCGTCATGTTGCTCCAGAGTGCCTCTACACCAATCCCCCATCTTTCGATGTTGCATAAGATGCGTATGCCATGTCTCATCACATCCTGAAAATCTTGGACATTTGTGCACCATCGCCAAGTACGAGACCCATAGAAGCTCCTGTGATACGAGTAGAACCACCTGTAAACTTGTGTCCATAATATTTACACTGCAGAGTCCCATCCTCCTTGGCCCGCATCTTGTTTACCTCTTTCCTTGGTATCATGGGTTCACAATGGAGGACATGGATATGACACACCATGTTCCACGTTTTTCGGTTACACTCCGCTTCCTAGGGCTCCCCAAGGAGTATCGAGTCATCCTCCCCTCCATTGGTTGGACATTTGGAACAGTGCTCGAGTCCCCGCCAGAGTCGGCCACCTCAGTTCTAGCAGATGATGGAGTCCCCAAGATCAGATTGGTGGTTGAGAGCCCAGAGTCCCTCCTAGAGTTGATCCTCCTCGAGACCCTTGATGGGGGCACACTTCGCCAGAGGGTGGAGATTTTCGGGTTACCAGGCCAGTGTCTTCGGTCATGATTGACGATGAGAAGAAAAAGCTAATTAAGGAGGGTAAATGTTTCGGATGTAAAAAACATAAAAGCATGGCTATGATGTTGAAAAATGTATCACAATTCTTGATCCTAGCCTTGCACATATTAAACATCATTCGGCTAGGTTTAACCCATCAAGTGAAAATGCAGTGCCAGAATCTGATGACTCTGAATGAGATTTAGAAGCATAGGATAATATATTGTATGCCTTGTTTCTAAAAAATAGTGTATCTTTACACCACCTTGAAATATATTATTCAATCAAATGGTGTATCTATACACCCCGAATTCAACAAACTCTTTCCATACAATCAAATGGTGTATCAGATGGGTCACCTCGCTAGAGATTGCCCCCTGGCCTCCCCCATGCGCCTCCCCCCCCCTCCCCCGCAAAGTAGGTAGAGTTAGTAGGCCCGAGTCCAGTGCCCTCTCAGGTAGGAGCAACAGAAGTCTCAGACCCCATGGGTTACCCTCAGAAGGGGACTGGACCCAGGTGAAAAAGAAAAAGAAACCAAGCAAGTAGGCCTGCAAGCGCCGTAGGCAGAGAGCCAAGCGCAGAGAGAGGGACAGGGTTGACCGAGAGGCCTCGAAGGAGGAACAATAGGAGCCACCTCCCCCAACGGCAGGGGCCACTGCCCAAACGATCCTCCCGTCTCAGAGGTTCAGCCTCTGCACCCACCCTTGCAGCAGCAGCGAACCCCAAGAGCTCCAAATGCAGTGATGGCGGAAGCCACAGACGCTGGCCCGACGGCGGCCGCGGAGGAGCGGATCCAAAGCCCGACGAGCCTGATCAGTAGGGAGGGCCTGCGGTCGTCCTTATCCCTCTTCCTCCCCCTCCCCCTCCAGACCCCTTCCCCTCTTCCTTTCCACCTCCCCCTCCCCCTCCCCCTCTAGGGTTCCCCCTGCCCCCTCTCCCCCCCCTCAGCCCCCCTTGCTATGGTCACTCTCACCACCCGCCTCCCTCCCTCTGCCCCCTGTGTCCCTACCCCCCCGGCAGCAGCGAACCCCAAGAGCTCCAAATGCAGTGATGGCGGAAGCCACAGACGCTGGCCCGACGGCGGCCGCGGAGGAGCGGATCCAAAGCCCGACGAGCCTGATCAGTAGGGAGGGCCTGCGGTTGTCCTTATCCCTCTTCCTCCCCCTCCCCCTCCCCCTCCAGACCCCTTCCCCTCTTCCTTTCCACCTCCCCCTCCCCCTCCAGGGTTCCCCCTGCCCCCTCTCCCCCCCCTCAGCCCCCCTTGCTATGGTCACTCTCACCACCCGCCTCCCTCCCTCTGCCCCCTGTGTCCCTACCCCCCCCTCTCCCGCCGCCCCCCTCTCCATCTCCGTAGCAAGTTCTTCCGCCTCGACACCCCTGCTAGCAGGCAAGGGAAAGATGATGTCCCCTAATGCTTCCTCATCGCAGCAGCCGGTCTGTTCAGGGAAGGATCCTGAGGGACGGGGCTCGTCCTCCTGGTCAGCAACTCCCGACCTCTAGCCTGGGCGTCCCTTACTGGGGGACTTCTGGAGGTTAGGACCTTGGAACTATCTGGAGATTCCGGACCCATATTCTCTACCACTGGAGGTACGCTCATGGTCCTTCAACCCCGGAAGGGGGGTTAGATCAGTGCAGTGAAATCGCAGACACACCCCGTTTGGAGATTTCAGTTTGCCTCCACAGGGTTGGAGAAGTGGTTCCCAGAGGTGTTCGATGCTATTATGGGAGATTAGATTACATGCATGATAGATGAGTGGATGGGGCCATAGGGATTGGACCTTTGGCATGCCCATGGTGCGGAGGTGAACTTTCAGCTGAGCTTCACGCGCGAGGAACTAATGTGTGGTTTGGCAACAGGAGTTATCAGATTTGCTGCTGGAGACAAAGGTGGAGCAGGCATACTTCTGGCCCCTCCAAAAGTGTGCGGAGCTGTTCGGGGTCGAAGCCTCCTTCATGATGAAGTGGGCATGGAAGATCGGTATTGAGCCGGTATCCACCCTAGTACGTCGCCGCACAGACACCGACTACTCGCCCTCCAAACCTCTGGCAAAGTCACACAAGGGAGTCTTTCTGGGACAGGCACCCACTCACAGGAGAGCCTTGTTCCCGGCACCCCCATCCTCATGAGCTGGACCATAGTGAGTTGGAACGTACACGGTCTCCACGATCGTGTTCGTAGCTAGCCGTAGTACCTGATACTCCAGCAAGAGTTGCAGAGGGTAGTGGTAGGGTGGGCAGTTGACATCCTTATGATTCATGTTTTCAGCCGCAAACATCAGACGACATCATCACCTTCTACCAGGGAGAGGTCCAGAGGAGTGGTCCCCCACAGTAGGACGGAGCGGAGGGGTCTACATCTCAGTCTCACAGTCTTTGGCTCCAAAGGTCTATGATCAGGGCGAGCTCATTCCAGGATGGGCAGTTTGGATGGGAGTTCGGACGGGAGAGTCCAGGATTGGATCTTGAATGTGTATGCCCCAGTGTGTAGACAACACCGCCCGACCTTTTGGAGGAGGCTCTTCTGGATGTAGACTCTGGATTGTTGGAGGGACTTCAACAACTTGGAGTTTGGGGAAGACAAGCAGGGCGGCGCCTCTTTCTCTTAGATGCCAGCAGCAAAGCGTAGCACCTGGGAGCAGTTTATTTTCATGATCAGTGGCAGAGACCTGTGGAGAGAGCCATATTTCAGCAAGACACCAGGCAGCCTCCTCTTCTCCTTTGGACAGAGGAGACACGATGGATTGCTAGAGAGACTAGACCGTTTCTATGGAGGCGGATTCAAGGGATTCTGACAGGTACCACGATGTGAGACCACTCTCCAGTGGTACTTTACTTGGATCAGCCCCGCCGAGGTCTCCCCTAGAAGGGGGTCCGCATTCCAGAGGACCTCCTGCAAGATGAGGAGATCTAGCAGGTCATGGCAGGGATTTGGGAGCAGTCAGAGATGACACCCTGTGAGGGCTGGGCTGCGTGGGTGGTCGATGCGATTCGAAGGAGCAGTGAGGAGCCGCAGGCTCTCGCCCTTAGGCAGAGGAGGATCCTTCAAGAGCGTGAGCGGGCTTTGAGGAGAGACCTCGCCTCCATCGAGAGGCTCAGGGAGCAGGACCCAGGTTCTCAGTGGCTTAGCGACAGATTCGAGAGCGCTCGTCTTGAGCTTCAGGACACGGAGTTGCGGCAGGTTGAGTTCTCCTACCACTCCTCCTGGGTCCGGTGGGTGCAGCAGGGGGACAGGATGACGAAGCATTTCTTTCAGACCACTGAGCCCCGATCGGTAGGCACAGTTGCAACGTCTCCGGGATTCGCAAGGCATCATGCACACTAACCCGCAGGAGATTCTAGACCTGACCACCGGTTATAACAGCCAGCTCTTTCAGACGGAGAGGATGACCCCAGCTGGTCTTGTGGCTCGAGATTTAGTCTGGGATCACGTTCTGATAGTAGTCTTGTAGGATTTATGCAGTAGACTTGAGGAGCCTTTCACAGATGAGGAGCTCTGGGAAGCCCTCAAGGCTCTCCCGACCCAGAAGTGCCTGGGTGAGGATGGCTTGACTCCGGCCTGCTTCTGGAACTTCTGGGAGATTATCTCCACCCCTTTCCGTTTAGCTTGCCAGGAGATATTTGACACATGATTTCTCCCTCAGTCCTTGAGCAGGGGGTGGATTGTTTGATCCCGAAAGAGGGAGACAGGACAGACATCCGCCGACAGTGGAGACCGATCACTCTGCTTGATACTGCATACAAGATCCTCGCCAAGGTCTTGAGTTTGCGGTTACGGCCCCATCTTACCGACATCATCCACGACACACAGACTGGGTTCGTCCAGGAGCGCAGCATTTTGGACAACATCTTCACGTTCTGGGGCGTGGATTGGTCCAGGGAGGAGTCATAGCCGCTAGCCATCCTTCTCTTGGACTTTGAGAAGGCCTACGACAGGGTGGAGTGGTTTTTCCTAGAGGGCACTATGCGGAGATTGGGTTTCTTAGACGGATGGGTCAGAGGAGTTTCAGCGCTATATGCAGGGAGCTCTAGTCAAATGCTTATCAGAGGACACACGGGTGAGGCCTTTCCTCTCTCTCGCTCGGTCCGCCAAGGCTGCCTCCTCACTCCCTTCCTCTTCCTGTTTGTGGCGGAGGCTTTGGGCTACTACTTGTGAGATCATAGGTAGCGGGTCTCACAGGGTTGAGGCTCCCAGTCAGACAGGAGGAGCTACTTGACTCGGAGTTTGCAGATGACATGGCCTTGTATGTTGAGGGCACCACCACGAGTCTGGAGAGTCAGGGGCACCTTGGCTATTTACTGTGAGGCCTTGGGTGCACGGATCAACTGGACAAAATCCATAGGTTTCTTCACAGGCTTTGAGGAGACACTGGAGATCCGTGAGTGGGGGAGTGACTTTGGCTTCAAATGGATACCGCGGGGCCAGACAGCGAGATACCTCAGATGCCAGGTTGGTATTGACATTATAGCAGAGCAGCAGATTGCCCCGGTCCTTGAGAGTGTTCGGCGCAAGCTTCTCTATTGGAGCTCGGCCAAACTCTCCCTAGCAGGTCGCACCTTAGTGGCAAACCAGATTCTTCTTGCCATGGCCTGGTATATCACCTCCTGCTGGTGCTTTCACAGAGGATGCATTGGGCAGCTCTGACGGTTGGTACGAAACTTCCTTTGGGCAGGTTCAGACGGCACGAGGAACACTAGGGCCCGAGTAGCTTGGCAGACGGTGATCATGCCGCAGGCATTGGGAGGCTTGGGCACATTGGGACCGTGGAGCAGATTACCTATGGAGGCAGAGGCGAGGCTTGATGCTATAGTGCATCTGCGAGGGATAGGGCAGCGGATGGGCAAGATTGATTTAGCCATTCCTGAGTCCTGGTGGTTAGGACTTCGCGTTTGGAGAGACAACAGATGGTTGGGGCAGTTTTCCCGTACTGGTGTTCCCTTGAGGATGTTGATGCAGCAAGGCAACACACACCCCGGCTTCTTCCGTGTAGAACTTGGAGGCCTACTCCAGCCACTCGGTTGTTGCGGGGGAAGGGGAAGTGGTAGCCTACTAGAGGTAGGGATCTCCACCAATGGGAGACCAACATGGTTTTCTCCCTCCAATGGTAGGGCTCTCCACCAATGGGAGACCAACATGGTTTTCTCCCAATTTTAAATGCGAAGCCTTCCTATCGTTTGTTCCATAAACTTTGGAAAGGGGCTGATTAAGGTGCTACTTACACTCCTAATCCAAGAGGCCCTTTTTGAGTCTAGATGTCCCTTAGTGGTCTTGTTATTCTTGCTTGGTAACGTAAGGTGACAGAATTAGGAAAGCACAACAAGGACTATGGAATGTGCATCTTGCAATAAGCTTAAGCAACATGGATGGAAATAGACTACATAGTACATAACTAAGGATGTAGGCCATAAGTTTGTATCTACACTTCCATTCATGTGTAGGCATTCGCCTTTAAGCTTTTAGTGAAATCATCCCGTCCTCAACCTTCAGACAAAAAGAGTATGTTGTGCAATATGCAAGCTATTGGTACCATTCTGAAGAGCACGATGAGGAATCGCTTCTGTAATGTGCCATGCAACTACGGTCATGTGTTCTTCAACATTGTTAATGCTCTTGGTGAAAGAGAGCCCATAATTGAACCGCTCGTTCTAGATAGACCCCGAGATGGATGGGAGTCTTGATGGGATTCACTGGCAGATGATCAAAGTGGTGGGACGTTTGGGAAAGGAGTGGCACATTGACCCTCCCAATATCTCAGAGCAGGACGCCCCTAGATGGCGCCTTTGGTTGTGGGAGGGTAGACCCTTGAGGGAGGTCCAGTGGGATCCGGGAGAGTGGTTCTGGCCCTGCAGGGGCGGCCTAGCTGAGTAGGTGGATGAGGTGCCCTTCCTTTCTTACACCACACGGATTGGCAGGGAGGCTTCAGATGGACTTGTCGAGGTGGACCCTTTCGAGGGAGAGGCATTGGGTGACCCAGAGAGTGCCTCGGGATGTTTGCTCTAGGTTTTGGAAGTGGTTGTGGTCCCAGCTTGCAGCCGAGGAAGATTTCATACTTCTTCTGGCTGGCCACCCATGGAGGCTTGCCCATCGGACCGTGGTTGGAGCAGATGCGAGTGGGAGGGGCAGTGCCATTGGTGCTCCGATGGTGTCCTGGAGACTATCCCGCACAACCTGTGGAGCTGTTGTAGCGCAGTGAGGATATGGATCCCTTAGGATCATGACACGTATGCAGAGTCTTTAGAGAGACTACACCCGGGAGATGGTGGCTTGGTTGACAGAGGGAGGACACTCGTTTCAGATTGATGAGATCTCCCCAGCCTATCGGATACAAGGTCAGAGCATCCAGAGGATTGCACTCCACGAGGCAGCTCCTCCTCCTAGGGAGGACAGTGTTTGGGAGGTGGTAGCTAGCATCACGGCTTGGAACATTTGGGTGGCTCGTTGCAGTCTTGTGATGGGTGAGCACCCGGTTCCACCCTCGGCTACCCTAGTTGCCATCTGGGAGGATATCATATACACTCTACGGTCCACCTGGGAGCGTGGGACTCCAGGCTCTAGTGCGACTATCGAGAGGTGTGCTCGTTTCTGCAAGGCTTGGCCTGCAGGAGTTTTCTACATCTTCACCCCGCGAGGGATTCACTGGCTGTATAGCCCCCCCACTTGGCTGTTAGCCCCAGTTCCAGAGATCCCCTAGGTAGTGAGCTGGGTTTCACTGGAACAGGCTGGTTCTTTCTTTCAGCCTTTTCCGATTTTTTCCATACTCAGCACCTTCGGGGCTGCTGTCTTGTATGAAATCTTTCAAGCATTAATAGAAAATTCCTTTCTTTGAAAAGAAGAAGAAGAAGAAGAAGAACGAAAGAGCCAATCACTACGACTGATGGCATATATGATAGGAGTTCATCCAACTCGGCTTTGACTTGTTTGGCATAGTTAGGATTCGTTTTGTACCTTTGTTGTCAAATTGGTTTAGCATCTAGTAATAAAGGTATCTTGTGTTGACACAACTCACGAGAATCTCCCCTTAAATCTGTGTAGCTCCATGCAAACACATCTTGTATCTGACAAATAAATCTCCTATCTTTCCGAGTTGCTCGGAAGAAAGATTAGCACTCACCACTACCATAGCAGGGTGATCTTGTGTTTCAAGGTTCAATTCTTGTGTAGGCTCTGGAATCAACTGCGAGTGATAGTCATTGGTACCTCAGAAATCTCCCTTCTCCTTTAATGTCCTCAGTAAAATCGATCAAAAAAAGATATTTCTGCTTAGCAATTTGCTCATCCTTCAACTTCTGTTTGATGTCTGCAGCCACTTGTAAAATATCTATCTCACCTACAGGTCGGATGTGCAACTCCATCAACCGTGACTCAACATATTTAGGAAATGGATCTTTGACATCGAGATTCTTGGGTCGACAACAACTTGGGACCTTCCGAGGGTTGGTCGGTATACAAACATCTTGACTATCCGTCTTAATAATCATCTCTTCTGTATCCTAATCATGGAGTACTTTTGCACTCTTCAACCAAGTTCTTTGCAATAGGATTGGGTAAGCATGTTGTTCCAATGAAACTAATTGTATAAAAGATGCCGCCTATGGAAATGACTACATCTTGCAACATACCTTTGGGGTCAATTGGTTGTTGGTCTGCCATGCGCACTCGGAAAGGTGACGGCTTATATGATTTCAACTTCAGCCTCTTTGCAACCTCTTCAGAGATAATATTCACTCCTGAACCCCCACTCCACTATTACACCTGGTATAGTTTGTTTCTTAACTTTGATAGTGATCACTGGAACTTCTTTATCAACTACCGGAGTATCAATCACAGGTATGGTGGCTAAGGATTGCAATTCCTTTGGTTGCTCGGATGACTCCTTGATCTGCTGAGCACAGAAATCACGACAGTACAGAGCCATTCGCATTAGCTCGGCAAATATGGATTTCCATATTCCCTCTCTCAGCAACAAAATACCGATAATGTTTGGACATTTCTACTGCTGGAGCCTTTTCCTTCAACTCCCTTGCAATTTTAGCTACCAGTGTTTTCCAATTGATGTACACATTGTGATCAAGGCTAGGGCATGGGCATCTCTATCCTTCTACGTTTCGAGTTCATCTCCATCTATTGGTACAATCCTCCCCTGTTTGTCCAGCACATCCTCCGGCTTTGCCTTCACTCCCGTTGTTAGCTTCCACAGTTTTCGAGCCACTAACCTGAGTCACCCTCCTTCTCGCAAGGGCATAGTCCTCCAGTCGTGGAAGTCGATTCCTAAAGCCTTGAATCAAGGTCGTCCTCAGCAAGGTCCTTGCCTTCCAAGCTCCCACACTTGTGAGCCTCCTATTTGGGCTTTGATACCATATTAGAAATCGACCAACAGAGGGTACGCACAGTGGAAGACTTATAGAATAGCCCAAGAGCTCACACACTGTGTGGTGTGGGTGAAATCACAAACTTCTTTACTTAATGTGCTTCACATAGACGAGTTGTGCAGACTAGCAAATAGACAGTGAACCAAGCCAGATATAGAATCCACCAAAAGAATATATTTCCGTCCAAAGCTATGGATACAATACAAAAGATAGATCCAGAGTCCCAAAAAATCGTGGTCCTGTGATCTTACCAAGAGGTTCTCCTACTGTCCGCTGGATACCTCTAGATCTCTGACTCTCTGTCCAGATCTCAGCACCTTACTGCCCTGGTAGACAGCTTAGGTCTCAGCCAATGTAGAGCTTAGTCTGCAGCACTCCTGATCCTCCTTGACCTCCTTGAAGTACGCCCAAGTGTAGGTCTGCTGCTGCTCCTTACTGCTCCTGGAAGGCTGCACTGCTGGATGCATAACTGAGGCACAAAGGCCTCCTTTTATAGGGCCCAAGGCCCCCTTTAAACCGACCGATCAGCCCATCTCACTGGCCGACTTACTGCCCTCCAACCGACCCACCAACCCCCTTTTTTTGGGGCTGTGGGGACACATTTTAGGGCTGTGTGCTGGCCGACCAGCCAGCCCAGCCCTATTTAAGGGCAGGGCAGTACCCATTTGCAGCTCTCCTCGTATGCTAGGGCCAGCCCTTTTGTCTGCCCATAACCTGCCTTGGTTGGCTGGCTCCAACCAGCCCTAACCAATATGCTGCGCCTCTTCAGTCGCCTTCTGCCAGGCCAGATCCGAGGTTTGATGCCTCGCCTTCTCTCCTGCACATCAGCTCAGCCTTTGAAGCTCCGGGCAGGTCTCTTGATGTGCTGCCCACATAGCAGCCTTGCTGTTGTCCACGTGGCAGTCACTTCTCGTCTCTTTTCTTTTCTCTGGGCAGATGCCCTAGGTCTCCCTCCCCCATGCTTTCCTCATTTGGGGGCTTACAGATGGGGAGGTGACCTTTCCAACAAGGTTACCTGTAGGTACCTTGTTAAGTTCAAGAACTATTTGGCACTCCATGGCAAATGGGTAGATGAGGTTTTCTTTTCGGTGTATCCTCAAGTTTTACAATTGTATCAAGAAGCTTCTTAGTTGAGGGCAGCTGATTAGAAGCCAAGGGGATGTCACCAATTGGTGCTTCTCCCAAGAAATAAAGAGGAATCTTTATTAGATTGACTTCGGTAAAAGAAAGTTGACTTTGACAAGTTTTATTTATTTTGCTTTGAATTGGTAAAAGAGAATTATGGGAATGCCCACAAGGGACTAGGATTAGTTCAAGAACTAGAATGCATGCATTTGGCTAACCTCTTATGGGTTAAAATGTTGGATATCACTCAATGTAGTAATTTGATCACTTTACTATTACACAAGAGGTATAATCCAAGGAAAATAATGAAAAAAGTTCGCACATTCTTAGATATGAAGTCTTTTTTCTATGGTGTTTCGGCCTTAGGCTTGTTTAGAATGATTGAACATAAGCTGAAAACAAAAAGCGGGGAGCTGAATAGCCCGTTTTTCTTTTAGTTTCTAAAGAGAGTTTGTTTGAGTATACTTGTGCTTTCTAAGTTAGAAATTTATTTTTGCCTCTTTGCAGAAACGAGACATAAGTGTAAAGTGCCATTTAACTTTTTATGTTTTAAATAAGAGAGAGAGAGAGAGAGAGTTTCTAGTTTTTTGGAAGTTTTTGTTTCTTGACTTGCTTGTTTATTTTTGCTTAAGTCACCTGCTTCGTTTCTTCTTTATTTCTTGTTTTCATTCTCTATTGTTTATTTGACGTATTTTAGTAAGCACTGGGTTTGCCCAAGAGACTCCGCGGGTCTTTAGAAACCCAGTATAGCTGCTTATGCTTGGGCACTGATGACGACATAAGTGTTGCTTTGCTTGCTTAGTATGTCTTCCTTTTGCTTTTCATAAAAGTTTTTGTTTACCTCTTTTTTCTTCTCTTTCATTTTCTCTCTTTTTTTTTTTCCTTTGTAGATTTTTGATCTTTAGAACAACAAAATTTCTAAATTTGTATGATTGGACTTATTCTAGTCTTACAAAGGTATATATAAAATGTTGGATATTGTTTGTGCAAGGTGTAGGACTTTGGAGAGTGCTAAATTTGTTAGAATTATTGCCATAACTCTAGGTAGTGACCAATGTAATCCATAAGTGAGTTAGGGGCACTTTTCCCTCACTAGAGGTTTTTCCCCCTAACCACAGTTAGTGGGTTAGTGTGGTTTTGTCACTTAGACAAAACTACCTCCACTCTTGTTTTGTACCTTATCCTATCTATTGCATCTTTTACGTTTTGCACTCCAGCTCCTTGCTCCCGTTTTGTCTCTGCTTCACTCTTTCTCTCACATTTGGTATCACTGCAAGCAGCTCCTGGATTAGCCCCTCTCCTCTTTCACGTCTGCTCTCCATCCGTACAACAGCCTCAGCCTCGCCATTCGTCCATACGGTCTGTACGACTGTACGGAATTTCGTACCCGCCACGTATCGCCGCCGTACGACCTACTACCCCACACCTGTCATTCCATATGCTGTTGCTATTGCTGCTCATCCGTACGACACCTACGCCATCGTACAATCTAGCCATCCGTACAAAGCACGACGCCCCGTACAACGTTCGTACAGTCAACCGTGCAGGTGATCCGTATTGCGCATGGATTTTCGTACCTGCACCTCGTACTTGCAGCGTCGTACACCATACTTTCATACCTACTCCAGCATCCGTATCTGCATGTGTGTGTCCGTACTATTATACCATACGCTGTTTGATCGTCGCTGTACGGCCTGCTATCTTGAATTCGTCATTCCGTATGCTGTTGCTGTTGCTACTCATTCGTACAACACCTGCACCGTCGTACAATCTAGCCATCCGTACAAAGCACGACGCCCTGTACAACGTTCAAACAGTCAACCATGTAGGTAATCCGTATTGCGCATGGATTTTCGTACATGCACCTCGTACTTGCAGCGTCGTACACCATACTTTTGTACCTACTCCAGCATCCGTAGCTGCACGTGCACATCCGTACTATTATACCATACGCTGTTTGACCGTCGTCCGTACAGTCACTACACGTGATTGCATCGTACATTGTACGGTGTCCGTACACATCTCTGTGAAACAATCCATACAAGTTATACGGGACTGCTTCATCTGCAGGAGTTGTGGTGAAGAAGGATTTTTTCGTGTAGGTTCTTTTCTCTACAGGGTCATCTTGCAGGGCCTTCTTGTAGGTGCATTTTGCAAGGATAGCCACTATCTGGCAAGGTTATTTGAAGAGAAATTTGGGGCAGATTTTCTTGCTTTGCAGGCCTTGCAGATAAATCTGCAAAGTTGGGGCTTTTGCAGGCAAATTGCAAAATTTGGGGTGTGTGAGAGGCACCAAAACAGCAGCTTCTACACCTAACACTTGTCCTGCACCTTGTGCTTGACCTCTACCCCTTCACCTTGTTGAGGAGGAGTGACAGGTGCAACCACAGTCTCTGGCCGTGTCTCATCCCCGTTGACATAATCCCATGGGTGTTAGCCAACTAAGATATTGCGAACCATGAAGCTCCATAAGGAGTAGTTGGTGCCATCCAACTTATCCTGCTGTGTGAGAACACCAAAAACCTCATTGGGGTTGTTCTGAGCCATATCTACCAGATAAAACAAAAATGCAGCAAATCTGACAAGTGAAATCGCTTCCTGGGCTCAAAGATGCACAACCAAAGTCTGCAAAAAAATCTGCCCAAAATGACAGCTTGCTGCCACAGCCTATCAAAATGCTCTGCAAATGCCCAAAATCTCGACTATCCACTGCCAAATTGCATCTAAAATGCAAAAGCCCCAAATTCTTGCGGGAAATTGCAACCGAAAGAGGGCAACTTTATTGAAAGCCCCAAGTTTTGCAATTTGCCTGCAAAAGAACAGAAAAGGTGGGATTCACCTGATGCACAAGCTCTTTTAGTTATTTCCCTTTCTGTCAAAAGGTTTATCGTTCCACACATTTGGTCATGCAAAACCTCGAAGGCAGCTGGGGATATTTTGGAGAGCATGTTTGCAGCCAGAAATGATGCCCGGGTTTGTAACGTGAAGAGAGAGCTATCTCACACACATATGGATGAGGATGATTTCATGAATGCTCACCTCACCAAGCTTCAGGATTTGAGGGAACAATTGCTAAATATAGATGAGATCATTCCTGATTCAGAGATGATTACCACCACTCTGAATTCTCTTCCTGAGTCGTATCTCAGTTTTCATACCTCGCTGAATTTGTCATTGAGGGGGGGTGCCAATCTTCTCTTTTAACGCGTTGGTATAGGACTCTTGTTGCAGGAGGAGCAAACCAGGAAGAACATGGCCACACAGGTTGGCGAGCATGCCATGCTTTCAAAATTCAAGCCTAAAGGGAAAGGGCAGCAAAAGCAACATGCTAATCAGCCTACACATCAGCATAAAGCTGATTCCGGAGATCCCTCTCATAAGGCTAAAGGTGATGCAGAGAAGCCAAAGAGGAAGGGTATATGTCACTACTGTAAGAAGCTGGGTTACTATATTGGTGAATGCAAGAAGAGAATAGCAAAGGAAAGAAAAAGGATTCGGGTATGGCTGTCTCAAATGCATCAGCCCCTAGTGCCCATGAAGGAGCGGATGTTACAACCAACTTTGTAGAAGAAGATTATGCCTTTTTGTCTTGTTACAAATTACACTTGGGTCTATGGCCTGAAGAAAAAATCAGATGTGTTTATGCATTTCAAACACTTTATGGCCAAGGTTGAAAATGAGATAGGACTCAAGGTGCATATACTTCGCACTGACAGAGGGGGGGAGTATACCTCTCTTGAATTTGAGGCATTTTTGAAGGAGAAAGGCATCACACAACAGCTTATAGTGAGGCTTACCCCTCAGCAAAATAGCAAAGCTAAGCGGAAAATAAGAACTCATGGAGATGGATAGATGCATGCTCACTAGAAAGAAGTTGCCTCACAGGTTTTGGTTCGAAGGGCTCGTGTGCCAATTATGTTTTGAATCGGGCTCCCACAAAGGCTTTGAAGACAATCACTCCCTACGAGGCTTGGCATGGTAGAAAGCCTTCAGTGGATCATTTTCGTGTCTCTGGATGTGTTGCATATGCCCACGTGCCTATGGAGTTTCGACATAAGTTGTCAAATAAGGCACTGAAGTGTATCTTTGTTGGGTATAGTGCAGAAAGCAATGGTTGTCGTCCCTAGAATCCTTCTATACGCAATATTTTTGTGAGTAGAGATGTAATCTTTTCAGAGAATTCAGCTCATACACATGCTGAATTCACTATTCCAGCTTCTTCAGATGATGTTTTTGAGGGGATCCTTCCTATTGCTTTTGGTTTTCGAGCTGATACTCATGCTGAAAATCAGCATTTACAGCAGCCTCCTCCTGATCCACATGCCCCGATTCAGCCACCTGCTGATTTAGTTCCTCCACAGGCAATGGATGATGTTGTCAGGCAAGAGATTCAAGAGATACATGCAGCAAGAATAGTTCCCAACTGGTTGCTACAGACTCTCAGGGAGAGTAGACTTGAGGCACCTTTGCCTGGCAGGACTCGTAGTGCAGCAAAGCATGCCGGGGGGGCTCTTTCTGTTGAATCAGTTTATGCAGGTACTCTTCTTGATGAAGAAGAACCTGATACTTTCGAAGAAGCCAAGGATAAGGTGCACTGGATGAATGCCATGCACAATGAATTGTAGTCCATTGAGAAAAATCAGACTTGGGATGTTGTGGATTTATCACCAGAAAAACATGCCATTGGTACCAAATGGGTTTTCAAAGTGAAAAGGAAGCGAAATGGGTCCATTGATCGGTACAAGGTACGGCTCGTTGCCAAAGGATATGCTCGGAAAAAGGGCATAGATTATGAGGAGACTTTTGCTCCTACATCCCGGATGACAACTATTAGATCAGTTATTGCCATGGTTGCAACTTTTATTTGGAATGTTCATCAGTTGGACATAAAAACAGATTTCCTTAATAAGGACTTGCAGGAAGAGGTTTATGTCAAACAACCTTTTGGCTTTGAAATTTCATCAAGTTTGCAAGCTGAATAAAGCTTTATATGGGCTAAAACAAGCCCCACCTGCATGGTATGCCAAGATTGATGCCTTCGTGGCAAGCAAAGGGCTACACAATAGTCCCACTAAAAGCACCCTCTACATCAAGAAGGATGGGGGGGATATTTTAGTCATCATTCTTTATGTAGATGACATGCTGCTCATAGGGTCAAGTAAGGAAATAATTGCAGATTTCAAGGCTGAATTGAAAGCTGAATTTGACATGATAGATTTGGGCATGTTAAATTTCTATTTGGGGATCCAGTGCATACAAGAGAAGCGTGGCATTGTTATGTCTCAATCCAAGTATGTGCAAAAGCTCTTGGATAGATTCAACATGCAAGATTGTAAGCCTACAATCACTCCCATGTAGCCAGGGCTGAAGCTTACTATGTATGATGTAAGTGAATCAGTGGATGCCACACTTTACAGCCAGGCTGTTGGATGCCTCATTTATTTGTGCAATACGCGGCAGATGCACAGCCCAAAGACAGCACTATTGTTTGTGTTAAATTATATTCACTATCATATAGAAGTGTTGTCGCATATTTGCTAACTAGTAAAATATGTTGTTAGTTGTTGTGTGTTGACTAATAACATGACTATATCCCATAAATTAATGTGCTTTTAGATAATGTGCATGTGCTGATAAAGAACGGGTGTTTAATGTCATTATAATATGATGGGTTGCATGTAGATCTTGTATTTGTAAGATTGAAAATTGCCATGAGGATTCTATTAATAGTCATTTTGATTCTTGTTCTATGATGCTATCTACATTGAAGTTTGAAGTTGTCAGTGGTGATAGTGGATATAAGTTTTCTTTTGAACGTATATCTGAGAGTGCAAACTATGTTTATGCTTTCTAGCTGGATGGCCTAGTCTATAAAATAAGGGCCTTTAGGCTCCTAGTTGTATTGAGAATTGTACTCAGCTTCATGCTTTCTCTGTGAGCCAGTTGTACAAAGTTGTTCTATTGCAATAAAGACCTTTGGGGTGGGGCCAGCCCTTCTTTCTGGCCCATAGTGCTGTGTTTTTCTCCCCCTTTCCCTGTTCTTCCACCTCTTTCTCTGTTGCGATTTCAGTTTCAGCACTTTCTTGAAGTTTCCTAAGCTGTCCCGAAGTTCTCCACCCCCCAGACAAGGTGGATATTGAAGTGTGATTTGCTCCTTAGTGCTGCGAATTGTTCCTAGCATAGTTTACGTTACCATACACATACGGCATACGGGTACGGAAGTATGATTGGAGTATGGTTCAGCCCCTGGGGCTGAATCATAGGTGACCTAATTTGAACAAGAGAATATACGTTGTACACATTTTATGAAAGAGAGTTACAAAACTTTCAACTTCAAACTTGTTTAAATTTTAAAGTCATGAAATTGATTTTAAAAACGTTTCATAAAGATCTTGGAACCCCGTTTCCCCCCCCAAAAAAAAAGGCAAAGTATGATTGGTCATACCATATGCATACGGAAAATTTATTTCATACCCGTATGGTTCAGCCAACCATATTGTTCGGACCCAACTATGGTTCCTAGTTGCTGCAATTTGGTTTTCAGCCACCTGTTCTTGAGGACTTCAGGTGCGAATTTGCTAGAGGGGCTGCAGTTTGCTTATTGAAAGTTGGATTCGTGGTTAAGTTAAGTTTCAGATGGGACAACGAGGAAGGAGTAGAACTTAACTAGATGGTACATGAAAACTGTGAGGACATTCATGCTGACCACACCTGGGTAGACTAACAGCCAGCAGGCTTGCAAATGAAGAGCTCAATTTTGCATTGATGAGCTGCTTCATGGATGCTCAGAACCACAGCCATAGGACAATGCACTGATTACAGTACAAAACCAACCTAAGGTCGTTCCTCATGACAGTCTACTCGTGGCTTTAACCGAGTACCGACAAGGAGCTGTGAATGCTCCTGCTTTCACACCACTTGCTGCGTTCCCTTGTCAAAGGGATTTACTGGCTTGGACTGGACTGGAGACCAAGGCCCCTATTTATAGGAGAGGAGTGGCAGTGATCTTCCCTTCAGAGGTGGCTTACTAGCCCTACAATGAGAGCCAAGCAGGGCCCTAAATGGACCCAAGAGCAATTGTCTACCGATCCACATGTAGGGCTGACCCCTACCCCACATGGATGCCCTCTCGTGCTTTAGAGGTGGCTGACTTGCCCTACAATCAGGACCAACCGGGACCCTGAGTGGACCCAACAAGCAAGGGTGGGCTGATCCACATTTAGAGCCCAACTTTACCCCAATGGCAACCTCTCCAGCTGACCAATACAAGGGCCGACCAGGCCTTAAACAAGCCTGACCCCCAGGCTGGAAGATCGACCCCTTGTTGGGTCTGAACCTAAGGTTGTTTCTCATGACAGTCTACTTGTGGCTTTAACCGAGTACCGAAAAGGAGCTGTGAATGCTGTTGAAAATGGGGAGAGGGTGAGAGACACTCAATCACAGATTAGAGACAAGAGCTGAGGCACGAACTGATGTTGATAGATTGTGTAATCATAGCAAGTACATGGCCTCATTTATAGGCTGGGCAAGCCTTATCTTCCCACACTGACACCTCATAGATGAGGTCACGCACAAGAGAATCTAGATCCTATAATCTAGGGGAGGAATCACACCTACCACATGAGGTGGCACAAGTGGCCTCAAGACTCTTCACACTCACACAACTGTAGGACACTCCTAGGACCACACACACTAGGACTCTGATAGTTCCAACAAACCCCCCTTCGGAGCTAGGGTGAGAAACTATGACATCATCCAGACTGTGCATCCCAGGCAATCTGAGAGGCTAACAGCTGAGCATAATTCAGAGGTTGAACCAAGCACTCTCATGGCTTAGGTGTCAACGTGATCCGAGACTCAAATCTGAGCATGGATGCATGACCAACTCATAGGTCTAGGGAGTACACCAACATCCTGGAACTCGGCCAGGCCTGATAAAGGAAAGACATAACAACCCCCCTGTCTCCTAACTGGGTACATGGAAATAAGTGGAGCCTTTTATAGGACAAGGCACACAAAATGACAAATTATTATATCATTTTAGGGGGACTACCCAAGGCAGAGTACCTAACACACATGACTCTAGAAAGCCCACTCTTCATCTATCACCTCATGGAGGGATAGACCAAAAAGAGCAGCAGTGCAGGCTTGTTCCTCAGGTCCAGAAGGTGTAGCTTCATCGTCTTTGTCCTCGCTCTGCTCCGCAACCAGATTGGCATGTTCTTTGGCTTGTACCTTTGCCATTTTCTTGAAGCAACGATCCTCTGGATGGCCAAGCTTCTGACAGTAATTACATTTAAGAGGTTTTTCTTTCTTCTTGGGCTTATTCTTGAGAAAGAATGCTTTGCTAGACTCAAAGGAAGATTCTGCTTTCTCTGTAAGCCTACGGTCCTCATCAATGAGATGAGCTACCATATCCTTAAAGCTCATATTGCGGCTGACTCTTAGGACAGCAAGGATCTCATTGTACTTGGAAATGTCTTCAATACTTGAGAGAAGTACAGCAACTTGATCATCATCTTCAACAATGGCTCGGATGGCAGATAATTGTTGGACAATTGACCGAAGATTGCTCAAGTGTTCATTGAGGGTTTCAGTTTCCTTCATCTTGAGCTTGAAGAGTTTTTGTCTGAGAAAGACTTTGGAATTATTGATCTTATTTCCAAACAAATTCTCTAATTTTTCCCAAACGTCATTTGCAGTCTTATCAAAATCCACATGGTGGATAAGGTTGTCAGCTAAAGCTAGGCCAATGATAGCCATTGCTTTATCATTTTGGTTCTCCCACCAACTGATTCTAGCATCATCACTTTGGGGTTTTGGCTCCTTGCCATTGGTGATATGCCATATGCCTTCTCGCATAAGAAGAAGCCGGAGTTTCGTCTGCCAAGTTGGGAAATTGCTCCCTGAGAATTTCTCGATGAACGAGGAGTTTTTTATGCTATCCATTGGTGGGAAGGTCTTAGCTGTTATTACAGCCAGTGTCTAAATCCCTTACAATGTTTACTCAAATTTTGCAAAAAAGCCCCAAATTTTACATGCCTCAGGCTTCAATTCTGGGTAAGGAAGTAAAATTAATGTATGTTTGCGAACAATAGATAGTACAAATAGAAAAGCCCCCATTTGTTGCAGAATAGTTACCGGTTGTAGCAAGATCTAGACCGCAAGAGTGAACCCACGAACTGAAAGAGCAAATCTGCAATTTCTGCCTTCGTTCTGTTGCGTGAGAGAGATTTCAGATCGTGGACATAGATCGTTGGAGAACTGGTGGCGAGTCACATCACGATCATCCTGGCGAGTTTGCATAGTGAGGGGGCGTCCGCTCATAAAACAGCAATACAGCCCGCCATTCCTTGCCGACATGAACTAAAGAGCAAAGGCTTTCAGGCGATTCCAACTGTTGATAGTAGAGATTAGCGCAGGTAAGTTCTGACAAACGGGTAGCGGCAAATAGGGCAGCGTAGATGATCAATGCAGGACCATATCAACACACAGCGCAGGTAGAGTTTCGGGGAGAACTGGAACGGCCTGCTGGTCAGCAACGTGGAGATGGCGACGTGCAAGTCGATGGCCACGGCCAGCTTCATGCTCGCCGCGTGACTTTTGTCGCTTATCCAAGACACGTCTCTGGATCTATGCACCTTTCTCTTACAGCTTGATGAGCGGTGGACAAGGCTTTACGCAATAGGCCATGCATCCATTGTTGCCGGCACCTACAGAGACGAACTACTTCAGACATCGATTGCCAGAGAGGTAAGTGACAACAATGGTGACATCAGGATTAGAAGCTCATGCAGGGCGTGGCAGAGACATGGCAGGAAAATCGTGATGAGGCAAGGCTCAGTCAGGAAAGACCTGCTCTGATACCAACTATTGAAAATGGGGAGAGGGTGAGAGACACTCAATCACAGGTTAGAGACAAGAGCTGAGGCACGAACTGATGTTGATAGATTGTGTAATCATAGCAAGTACATGGCCTCATTTATAGGCTAGGCAAGCCTTATCTTCCCACACTAACACCACATAGATGAGGTCACACACAAGAGAATCTAGATCCTATAATCTAGGGGAGGAATCACACCTACCACATGAGGTGGCACAAGTGGCCTCAAGACTCTTCACACTCACACAACTGTAGGACACTCCTAGGACTCTAGGAACACACACACTAGGACTCCGATAGTTCCAACAAATGCTCCCGCTCTCACACCTCTTGCTGCGTTCCCTTGTCGAAGGGATTTACTGGCTTGGACTGGACTGGAGACCAAGGCCCCTGTTTATAGAAGAGGAGTGGCAGTGATCTTCCCTTCAGAGGTGGCTTAGTAGCCCTACAATGAGAGCCAAGCAGGCCCCTAAATGGACCCAAGAAAGAAAGAAAGAAAGAAAGTTTATTAAAGTCTTCGGGAGACCGTGAAGGTCTATGAGACTAAAGATAACTGATACAATGAGCATAACGGTGGTGGTCTCAAAACGGGCCAACCAACCGTTTCTACAAAAAAAGAGGTTATGAAGGACTATGTGTCTAGTCCTGATACAAAAAATATGTGTCTACCTCCAGATGATACAAAGAAGAAGAAGGAGGGGGCACAAAAAAGTGGGGCAGAGGGGGGAGATACAGTATACATGTGCAGGTGGTGATCGTCAGAGACCAATCATAGAGGGGCCGTCAAATGGGAAGTCGAAAAAAACCCTGCGATAGATGATTGGCCTCTGACGTCACGTGGCCTAGTCGAGCTCGGTCGTTGGGGGCGGCGGGTGGCCCTGTGGATGAGGGCAACGGTAACCCCAGTGGGGCGGGCCGAGAGCAGAGACGAGATGTCATAGACCTGGATGTGTGAATCTGTCCGCTGACGCAGCTGTCGTGACTCTGGCTCTCGCTCACGTCCGCGTCGTCGGCTAGACTGAGAAGAGGTATCCTGTGGCTGAAAGAAGTCAGTGATAGGCCGCTGGATATCCTCACGCTGTGTGTGCTGCTCGTGTCGCCGTGCTCGGAGAGAAGTATCTCGGTGGCGGGTCATCTCATGCAAGAAAGCGGCAAGGCACCGCTGATCCGGGAATTGTAGCATGTGTGAGAGGGAGCCGAATACGTTGCGGAAGAGGCAGTGGTATCGGCCTCGAATGGCATAATAGATAGGACATCTGAAAGCAAAATGCTCCTCCGACTCGATCTCCTGTAAGTCGCAAAGTGGGCAAAGGCGGTCCTCTCGTGGGATACCCTCTGCGCGTCCACTCTCGATCCGTAATCGGTGTGACGAGACCCTAAACTGACCGAGGGAGATCCGGAGCGCATGTGGTAGATGAAGTTGTGTGTAACCCGGAGGTGTGATGAAGCCCTCCTGTGAGATCTGGAGGCAGTGTCGGCGGTAGAAGTCGAGCTTCACAGGAAGCTCGGAGTGAAGAAACCATGTCCGCCAGGTGTGGAGCTGGAGCAGATCCGCCCGAATGAGCCGGTTGACCTCCTGGTCAGTGGGGGAGAGAGGAGATGGTGGAGCGTCGAGGCTGTACTGAAAAGGAGGCAACCGGTCTAAGTCGAGGCCCAGTCGGGTGAACCAACTGGAAAGACAACTATACCAGCATCGCTGGTCCCCATCAACAGATAAGGCCATAGAGGAGGATAGGGCTAACCAAGGTAGGCGGAGGCGACCATCAGCGGAGGAGCCAAAATCCCTGACTCTGTGGAGGTAGGTGATAGCCTGAAAAGCCGCATCAAGCTGTAGAGGTGAGGCGCCGAACTCTGCTAGAATGATCTGGTGTGGTACCGATGGTTTGCTACGGATCATCCGAGCAAACATCAGTATCTGCAGGCGCTCAACTCGAGCCCACTCTGTGTCTGAAAGGTCGACTCCCCACCAAGGGCTACCATACATGCTTGCTGGGTGGACCAAAGAATAAAAAAGGAGAGACTTGGTCCGCGGGTCCTGGAAGTGGGAGTGGTAGCACTGTCGCTCCAGCTTGGCAAGAGCGGCGTATCCTCGGTTGATCCTGGCCTGCATGGCCAGGCGCATCGTGAAGATCGGGCCTGAGAAGACAACGCCCAAGTATGTGTAGGAGTCAACTATCTCAACAGGGTCGCCGGCGAAGAGGAACTGCATAGCGGGTCTGGAAGTGTTGAAGATCATCACCTTGGTTTTCCCAAGGTTGACCTTCAAGTCATGTGTATCACAGAAGGCCTGAAGTCCATCCAAGTGTCGCTGAAGACCAGTAACAGAAGAGGATAGTAGTACTACATCGTCTGCGTATAGGAGAATCTGGATGGCAGTCCCCGCAAGAGAGCAGCCTGCACCTCCAAGTGTCCTGATGGTGGTCTCGAGCTCGTCGATGTAGAGACCAAATAGAGTCGGTGACAAGGGACATCCTTGTTTGACTCCGATAGTGCTCGTGATCTCTAGGGTCCAGCTGGTGCCAATCCTGACCTGCCCCGTCACCCGCCCATAGAGAGCTACTACTACCCAAATAATCGCCGAGTCGTAGCCTAACTCCTGCAGACGTCTGATGAGTCGGGCGCGGGGAACGGTGTCGAATGCCTTGCGAAAATCCACAAAGCAACAATATACTCTCTGTCTCCTGTGTCTGGCCTCCTCAATGATCCCTCTAAGTGTAAAAATGTGATCGTAAGTCGAGTGATCCATCCTGAAGCCGGCCTGTCCGGATGCCTTGAGCCCCTGTATCTCTGCGCGAGCACTGACCTCGCCATCTAACACTGATGCATAGATCTTGGACATAACATGTCCAACCATGATGGTCCTGTAATTCCCTGGATCCATGGGATCTCCTGCTTTGTGGATGGGTGTGATAGTGTTTAGGGTCCAGGCTTTGGGGAACCCGTGACAGACAACTTCATTGAACAGCGTTGCCAGGATGGGGGCTAGAGTTTTGATGCCGTAGGCAACAAACTCTGTGCATAGGCCCTCATGATCCTTAGCTCGACCGTTATGAAGCTTATGTGCTGCGTGGGTGACTCCCTGGGTTGTGAAGAGGATACAAGAAACAGGGCGGGGGGTGGCTGAGAGGTCGGGGGGGGGGGGTGATCAGGGATATCATAGAGTGTGCGTGCGTAGGTGTGCCAGAGGGAAGTGTCCGTGAGGGGGGAGGGGGATCGGCGTTCTAGGAATTTCCTCCAGAAATCCTTGGAGTTGCTACTAAACAGAATGTTCAGTAGCGTATCCTCATTCTGGCGCACGAAGGCTAGCTTCTTGCGACGGACTAGTCGACGATAATCCCTGGTGAGACGTGGGTTGGCCCTAGCGTTTCGCTGGGTTGTGAGTCGGAGTGTGCGGGGTAATGCTTTGCACTCGTCATCATACCATCTGTTGCAAGGGGTAGAGCCAGCGGGTGGAGGGCGGGTGGACCGGGCAGTGGAAGGAAAGATGTGGCGGGCTGCATTGTGAAGGGAGTGGGTGATAAGGGTGGCTTGGTGATCTAGAGAGGGTATGGTGCCTATGTGTCTGAGGAGGGAGGCTAGGTGGGTTGAGTAATGAGGTGAGAGGTTATGATCGAAGTGTATATCATGATAGGTAGTATAGTGCGGGGTGTGGCTGGGAGGGGCTCGGGACGCAAGTATATGAAAGAAAAGGTAAGTGTGATCGGCTCCTGGGGGTAAGGGTGCAGTGCGGAAGTCAGTGATCTGTGGGGCTAAAGCAGGAGATCCCAGAATATAGTCGACGACACTGGCTCCTCCGCCATGTGGGAAACATGTGAAACCAGAGGAGGCAGGCCACCGATCTAGTCCATTGTAGATGACCAGATCATGTATACGTCCAAGGTCCAAAAGAGCCTGTCCATACCTAGTAACGGGAGCGCGACTGTCAGCCGAGGAGCGAGGGAAGCCCGAGTCCTCTGTGTCCATCTCAGGTAATAGGACCGGATCTGAGTGGAAATCCAGGAGTGATGTGTGACGTGCACCTATCCTTGCGTTGAAATCCCCAACTAGGAGGACCTCTCCGCGTTTGGAGAACTCCACAATGTCTGAGTAGAGATCTAGATAGGGGGATACCCCCGTGTCCTTGCGAAGCATCCGTGCGAAATGTGACGTCTCAGGAGGAAAATAGCAGACTGCAATAAAGAGGTCGCGTGTGGAGGGGTGTCGGAATCGGAGCCATAGGTAACGGGCATGGGCATCCCGTCTAACCACGGATGTCAAGCTCGTGAGCGCTGAGCGAAGGAGTACTGCAACTCCGCCTGACCCTCGGACCCCCCCAGTATATCTGGTCTCCTCACGGAATACTGACTCCCAGGTATAGCCACTGACCAAGGGGAGAGGGTGCTCGGGGCTCTCATGTGTCTCTGTATAGAAAGCGATGTCGCGTCCAGTGTATGACTCTGAGAAGTTCCCAGGGTCAGACCAGAGGGTACCATTACAGTTCCATACGGTGCATGCCAAGGGTACTGTGTGCTGAGTCTGAGTCTCATAGACCATGTCTCCCTATTTGGGGGGGGAGTCTGCTACCATGTCTGGAGTACCTGGTGGGGCTCGGCGGCGGGGGCCAACTAACAGGCGGCCATCTCGGACGACAGCCCACTTCCCCTCCTGACGGGCTACATCTCGCTGCTGAAGCAGGGTGCGCCGCTCTTCCACCTGCATAGGTGTGAGATCCTCATCCATGAAGATAGTAGGGTGGTCCCATAGTGTAGCACGCTGCCTGAGGGAGCGTGCTGCAAGTCGAGCCTGAGTATCCTTGAATCGGATGATGAGTGGCTGTGGGCGCGTGGGATCCCGTCCTGTGCGCCATGCATGCTCGATCCCATACTCAACGAGGCCGAGGGTAGAGGTCACAAAAGCAGTTGCGTCCGCTAAGGGGGTGAGTGAATCTGCGCGGGGGATACCTCGTACTCGGCGATGGTGGCTGAGACTGCTGCTTTGGGTGCCCGTCTCGCAACGTCCACCCATCTGGTAGTCTCCGCAATAGCAGTCTGGATAGTAGCGATCCGCTCCTCTACCTCTGGTGTAGTGCGCGGGGCCACTGTGACTGTAGCAGTGAGAGAGACAATTTCCTGACGGAGGTGAGTGATCTCCTGGCGCATGCTATGAATAAGCTGGTCTTGTGCTACGGTGTGATCCCGTAGTCGATGTAGCTCCGCAAAGATGTAATCTATCGTCTCAGGTGGGACCCGGGGGGGTGCGAACTGGGACATGGCGTATGGCTATGGAGGCGTGGGCGATAGGCTAGCTGTATATGGTAGAGGAGTGGAGAAAGGCTGCTGGGTGAGGGGAAGGGGGGACATAAGAGTGGTGGAGACAGAAGGAAGCTGTGTGGGAGGTGAGGGACTGTGACCCTCTCCTGTGGGGAGCAGGCTGAGTGGTACAGTGGTGGGGGGGGCAGTGATTGGAGTAGAGATGATGGCTACGGGAGAAAGAACTGCATTGGTGTCCATTGCACCCGATGTTTTCAGGGCTGGTTGGCTGTCAATTGCTAATCCACTCCTGGAGATGCGCTTTGTGATCTCTCCCACAATTGGCTTTGGAGACTGTTTGGGTTTGTGAGCCATTGTAGGACTTGTTCAAGTGCACGATTTCCAGGGGAGGCAGATCTTGTGCAGCATTGCTGTAGGGGTGCGCAGGCCAGTGGCAAGCCAAGGCTTGCAGCAGACAAGGGCCCTCAGACCACGGGAAGGCTGCGGGAGGGTGTGGGGTAGAGGCTACGGGAGGGGGGGGGTGCAGAGGCTGTGGGAGGGGGGGGAGTAGAGTGGAGCTACGGGAGGAGGGGGGCAGAGTGGAGCTATGGGAGGGGGGCAGAGTAGAGCTACACGAGAGGGGGGGGACTGAGCGACGAGGGGGGGGGGCGAGCGACGAGGTAGGGGGAGGCGGAGCGACAAGGGGGAGGGGGCTGAGCGACGGGGGAGGGTAGCGGGAGGGAGGGTAGCAGCGGGAGGGAGGGGGCGGCGAGGGGGCGTCGAGGGGGCAGCGAGGGGGCGTCGAGGGAGGGTAGTGGGAGGTGTAGAGGGGGGCGTCGAAGGAGGGCAGCGAGGGGGCGTCGAGGGAGGGCAGCGGGGGGGCATCGAGGGGCAGCGAGGGGGCGTCGAGGGAGGGTCGAGGGAGGGTAGCGGGAGGTGTAGCGGGGGGCGTCGAGGGAGGGCAGCGAGGGGGCGTCGAGGGAGGGCAGCGAGGGGGTGTCGAGGGGCAGCGAGGGGGCGTCGAGGGGCAGTGGGGGGGCGTCGAGGGCAGCGAGGGGGGGTGTCGAGAGCAGGTGCCGAGGGCAGCGAGGGGGCGTCGAGGGCAGCGGGGGGGCGTCGAGGGGCAGCGAGGGGGCGTTGAGGGAGGGCAGCGAGGGGGCGTTGCGAGAGGGCAGCGAGGGGGCGTTGAGGGAGGGCAGCGAGGGGGCGTCGAGGGACAGCGAGGGACAGCGAGGGGGGCGTCGAGGGACAGCGAGGGGGCGTCGAGGGACAGCGATGGGGGCGTAGAGAGGGCAGCGAGGGGGGCGTCGAGGGCAGCGAGGGGGCGTTGAGAGGCAGCGAGGGGGGCGTCGAGGAACTGCGAGGGGGGCGTCGAGGGCAGCGAGGGGGCGTCGAGAGACAGCGAGGGGGCGTCGAGAGGCAGCGAGGGGGCGTCGAGAGGCAGCAAGAGACAGCAATTGTCTACCGATCCACATGTAGGGCTGACCCCTACCCCACATGGATGCCCTCTCGTGCTTTAGAGGTGGCTGACTTGCCCTACAATCAGGGCCGACCGGGACCCTAAGTGGACCCAATGAGCAAGGGTGGGCGGATCCACATTTAGAGCACAACTTTACCCCAATGGCGACCTCTCCAGCTGACCAATACAAGGGCCGACCAGGCCTTAAACAAGCCTGACCCCCAGGCTGGGAGATTGACCCCTTGTTGGGTCTGTTCCAAGAGCCATGTGGCAGCCCACACATGCCCAATGACGAGCCACTTTTGTAGCAGCCCATACCGAGTCTTTCGGAGGTATCAACTCTGGATGTCCTGCCCATATGCAGGCTCACAAGTATGCTCTACTTTGACATCATGGCTTTTAAAACTTTGACAATCCATTTAGTCATCTTGATCCAATGGCATGAGCAATTCAAAGACGGCTCTTCATTTATATTGCGCTGTAGATGCTGCTGCTTCTGATACCAATGTAAGACCTCCATTTACTGGAGAGTTTTTTAGTGCTTTGACTTATCATTCTGAAATGCTTTTGGATTAAATGAGAATCTGAGTCAGACTTACCCCAGGGGTCTGTAGTTCTTGGATTGTATGATGAAAAGATTTAGATTTTTAATCTCTTGTAAGCTGGATAAGAGGTGATGGTGTTATCTGAGGATGGCTCATTGGGTTGCTCTTTCTTCTCTGAACCACAGGAGTGTGTGAAAAGGTGACTTTCTTGTCTGAAGCTATCGAGTTGTTGACATATGTATCCCTTATAATGTTAGACATCTATCTGCTAGGAATTCATTGCTTTTCATTTACTCAGAAAGTACACCAATTGCAGAGTCAAGCTTGTTCTTTAGAGCATCTAACAGGCACAACGAACTAGTTTCCCTCCAATCCTCTGCTGTGTGTACACATATGCACGATAATCATCAGGTGGCGTCTATAGGTTAGCTCAATAATTAATTTTAAAAGAATCGTTCATGCAAAGGCGGGAGCTGTTGGGAGAGTCATTCTTGTGTACAGCTAATTGTGGTCAGCATACGTTTCCAGGGAGCAAATACAGTTATCTCCTCTACCGTCTTCTTTGCTGATATGGAATTGCTTGG
Source organism: Dipteris shenzhenensis (assembly GCF_047967505.1). Taxonomy (NCBI): domain Eukaryota; kingdom Viridiplantae; phylum Streptophyta; class Polypodiopsida; order Gleicheniales; family Dipteridaceae; genus Dipteris; species Dipteris shenzhenensis. The sequence goes on along the minus strand of NC_141620.1, from coordinate 596,817 downwards.
GGACTGGTTTAGCAGTCTGCTATACAATGCTGGACAGAATGCCACTGAACTTGTCGAGCTTCAGCTTACTGCTCTCAGTCCTACTAGGTGCGCAGCTCTTGATTTGCCTACAATTATCAGTAAGGTTAAGTTATTGGAACATATGTTTTATTGTACAACTAAATCTGATTTGTTTCAACTCTACTTGGTGCAGTGTAGCTGTAATTTTTGGAGCAGGCCTTGTTACTAGTCTTTCTCCATGCACACTTAGCGTGCTACCTCTGACTCTTGGCTATATTGGTAGGAACTACTTTCCTATGTGAATGTAACTTGACTATGGTGATGATTTGTACACAGAAAAAGTGTGGTGATGTGGAGTTGTGTGGAAAATGTGCAGGGGCTTCTGGCTCAGGGAAGAACCGTTTACAGGTCACAATACAATGGCTTAGCTATCACTTAAGAGTTTAATGATGGGGTTTGGATTTCATTTTATATTAACCTCTCTTTGACAAATGTTTTGGCACCTCCCCCTCAAAGGATTCAACAAGTGATATTCTTCTGCATAGTTACGTGATGGTATAAATTCTTATTACTAGATGCAATGCATGAAAGTGAACCTTTGACTTCTGGAATGCGAGCAGCTTTTTGTGGATTCAATGTCCTTTTCATTAGGACTTGCCACAACACTTGCTCTCTTAGGTGTTGGAGCTTCACTAGCTGGCAAGGCATATGGTCAAATAGGGCAGGGTCTACCTATAGGTGTATCTGCTCTCGCAATCTTAATGGGATTGAATCTTTTGGAGGTAAGTAACAAAAGCTGATTATATCAATGTATTGCTTGAGCAAGGATAATTTCTTTCTTTTGTTACGAGTCAATTGTTTGGGTAGGTGTACAGTTACTGCTGGACATGCTTTTCGATTTCTTGATCATCTTGCAGGCATTTGGATGGCCAGCTTAACCACATGTTTTGATGAAAGTAGGCTATAAAATACATTTTGGGGTTGTTATTTCTGGCAGATAATAGAACTACAATTGCCTTCCTTTTTCGGAAATTTTGATGCACGATCAGCAGCATCGAGCCTTCCAACAAGTAATAGTGCTATCTTTTCATTTCTAATCATATGAATTGTGTCCTTTCTTGATTTCATTTGTCCCGTTTCTTGTACCATGTTTCTATTTATCTTGCCAGATAATAAAGTGATGGAAAAAAGAAAGGGACGTTAATCCATGTAGATAATTTGTGAGTGCTTCACTTAAGAAGGTAGAGTTGAAGAAGATTAGACTTTAACGCATAAAAAGTAAGCTGTGATAAGAGTATTTAAAATATGAGCAATGAATCTGCACTTGGTAAGTGAAGTTCAAAAACAGACAAGGGGAACACACCCTGACAGCCACACATTTACGATATGAGTGGACGGTTTGCGTAGTGTGAAGCCCTGGGTTTAGTCTAAAATTGCCATTTGTCCTCCTCCAGGTGTTCAAGCTTATCTTGCAGGGCTTACTTTTGCACTTGCTGCATCTCCTTGCAGTACTCCAGTTCTGGCTTCTCTACTTGGCTATGTTGCAGCATCCCAAGTACAGATTCTATCATGATTTGTTGAAAAATATATGTATGTATGTGTGTGTATGTATATGGATGTACATTCTCCTCAATGAAAGGTTATTTTACAAAGAAAAAAGAAGTGTATGTATATATGTTTGTGTATGTATATGTATATGTATGTATGTATGTGTATAGATACATATGTGTGTGTGTGTGCATGTTGAGTGTGTTTTCAGCAGCCTAGAATGTGACTATCTGCCAGCATATCATAACATTTTTCAATGTCTCAGGACCCTTTGGTGGGAGGTGGCCTTCTTTTAGCATATACAACAGGGTATGTTGCTCCTCTTCTTCTTGCAGCATCTTTTGCTGGTGCTTTGCAGGTGAGATTCTTGCCTCACATTTTTGTCTACAGTCCTTGTAATATGTATCGAGAGCTTGCTTTTTCTCTAGGTTAGTTTGCCTTTGCTAGCTTTCATTTATCTTGTTCACAGACCTTTATGACAAAAGATGTAAGCCCATGTCTCTGTTTTGTGCTCAGAGGCTTCTTTCTTTTCGAAAATATTCGGCTTGGATCAATCCTACCAGGTTTTTCCTTCTCTTTAAATTATCATTAAGATAGATTATTAATGTAAGTGATATAAGTGACTCCAAGTTCTCAGGTCTTGGTAGTAATGCTTCTCATAATTGGTAGCTTCAACTGGACGCGATTACACTCGTGCTCAAAAGTCTTATCTGTGTGATTGTAAGAATCAGCTGCAATTGTGGGAAGGGAAAGAGAGAGGGAGTCTAATTTTTTTAAACAGGAAAACTCCCATCCTTCTCAGAGTTGCAGAAATGGTCTGGTTATGGGAGTTGGTGCCCCTTGTGATATTGATCTTTGCTGCTTTGTCAAAAAGGGTTTTCCTCGTCAAATACCAAAAAGAAGAGATCAGGGGCTGAGTGGTTGGGAGATCCATTATGTTCAAAGGATGGTCCTGGCTCTTCCATGGACCCCTTTGTTCTCAATGGATGAGTTCCTTATGACCAACTGGCTAGTTTGGATAGACTTGCCTGGCTTGCCGTCTTGGTTGGATGACACTTGGTAGATCATGGCAGGTTTATGATGCAAGGAAAAGGATGGGAAGTGTGCAATGAGTTCATTTTATTGCAACATGAGTTTTCTTACTTTTTTGGTCAGGTTTAGTGATTGTTTTACTTCAACAGTCTCCCACAAGACTATGAAAATGAGGCTTGTCTCGCAATAAGATTACACCCCTTGCGGATGTAGCTCGCTTTGTGAAAACAATGACTACACCATCGCTTGGTTCCTTGGAACTACACGGAGATACAAGAGGATTATCCTCTTACCTTGGAGATCTTAGTACTGATCTGCCCTTGAAGGGGGCTCCATTGGAGCAATGGGAAGCTCCACCCACCCTTTCTAGGAGTCCAACTTTGTGGCCATGGGAGATGAGCAGTGGACTCTCATGTTAAAGGTTTAGATGATAGAGAGTGGTAAGGATGGACAGATACCTGTGGCTAGCAATGGTCACAGTGTCACCGTTAGATTGCTTTTCCTAACGAGTGACATAGTTGCAATTGTGGGGGGGTTGTGATCTATTTAGAGAGGAGCGCCAAGCTTAGCTAGGTGTCATGCACACCCCTACATCAACGTGTAGATAGGTTGGGAGTCGTGACCTCTTTACTGATGTCTTGGGCCCGAGGACAAGCCTGGAGCCAAGGAGATGACCTTTGCACATGTCACACAGGCTTCCAGTCGTAGGAAGGCCTTGTTCACCACCCCCCCATTGTCTCCATGAGTTGGATGCTATTTAGTTGGAAAGTGCACAATTTCCACAATCGAGTATGCCAGTAGTTGCAACACTTGATCTTATGGTAGCAATTGCAGAGAGTTCTTGTGAGGCGGTTACCGGATATTCTCATGCTTAAGGAGCACATGTTCTCAACTGTGGACATCTGTAGATGGAGGTGCCTTCTTTTAGAAAGGGGCTCGGATATCTAAGTCTTTGACAGTGGGATGTAGTGGGCAGATTCACATGTTCGTAGGATAGGCCGCAGCTTAGGAGGTGTATTGTTAGGGATAAGCTTGAGATAATTGTTGAAAAGGAGGGAGCCTACCCATTTGAGGTCCAAGACTCGCTAACCATCTGCATGTCGGGGCATACGAACACCTCTAATTATCTTCGGGTGCTAATGTCATCGACGTGGATAAACTTGGATGGGCCCGAGGACGTGGGACCAAAATCCCCAACTCCATAGATCACGTGGAATGTTGGGTCAAGATGAAGTGAGGCGACCCTGAACTCAGCCAACATAATCTGGTGTGGGATTGATGGCTTACTGCAGATCATCTATACTAGTAAAAGTACATGGAGCCTCTCCACCCTAGCCCAATCCACCTTTGATAAATTGGGGGTCCAACATGCGGTGCTATACATACTAGCTCGGTGGACCAAAGATTGAAAGAAGAAACTTGGTCTGGGGGTCCTAGAAATGAGAGTGAAAGTGTGGTGCTCAAGGCTAGCGAGCGTGGCCTACTTCCAGGTATGTGTAAGATGGAACAATCTCTACTGGCACCCAATCGAAGGTGAACTGCTCTCTATGCATGTCACGATCTGTGACGTATTCCTTTCCTTATACCTGAGGACTTATGGATGGCGGACACTTGTGGAAGGGTATGCCCTTTCGACGAGACACTTCCCATGAGGCAGAACCCTTCACAAGAGACATATTTGTATGAAGAGGACTACTATTGTAATATACCCTCTCATCAAGGGTAACACCCTTCACAAGGGGTACACACCTCTTCATGCACATGCCTTTTGGAGCACAGACCTTTTCATGTGTGGCTCTTCACTCTCTATATAAGAGAGGCCTCATTGTATGGATCATACACTCCAGATGTTTCAAGCAATACAACTGCTCCTTGTTCTTTGCTATTCTTAGTCTCCTTTCCGCTCCTTAGCACATTTATAATAATAGAATACTAGGATTTCTTACAGTGGTATAAGAGCAAATTTCGCTCTGCCTGTCGGAAATGCCCCTCACCTTCTAGCACCTATTTGGTACCTTCAACTTACGCTAGAAGGTGATCCACGCACTTTTGCATGGAAAGATGAAGAGGATGAGTGATAAGATTTTCACCAACAACCCCACCTAAGTCATTAGTGGCCTCTCTATTCACCTCATACATCAAAGGCAAATATCTCCAAGATAAAGACTTCGGGACAACACTATAGGTTCTTTCAAAAGATCAGCCTTGTACCTCGGAACAAAATATTTTCTCATTTTACTCTTATGCTGATGACCTTCTGTCTTATCAATATCACATCAGTGTGCCACACAATGAGGATGTTCGATGTCTTTTGTTGAAAGAGCATCACGTAGTTTCTTATGCCACACATCCTCGCGTAGGCAAGACTCGCAGGTTATTCAATGCAAAGTACTACTGGCCTCAGATGAAAAGCGACGTCATCAAGATGGATGTGAGGGAAAGAGAGAGAGAGTGGAACAATGGAGACAGAGTGAGGGAGACACAAGAAGTGTGGGTGTGTAAAAGTGTTGAGCCACACCACAAACTCAAGAGTTTTATTAGGATTAGGGATTCACCCTATGACTGTCTTAAGACAGTCATAGTGGTCTTAACATTTTAAAGGGTGGCAATGTGCCTTTACCCCAACAACCTCCCACCTAAAGGCCAATGTGCCTAAAGGGGAGAAAGAATAAAAATTACAGCAATATACAGTTACTGTATACAAGACCATAAAATAAGAATGGTCTCATCCTAATCCCATGATGTGGCGGCAATGTGCAAACCGCTTTGTAGGCAAGCTCTTAGTGAGCAAATCTGTAGGATTATCATCAGTATGCACCTTCACAAGCTCAAGTCGCTTGTCTTCCAGTACCTCCCTGATGAAATGGTATTTCACATCTATGTGCTTGGTCTTCTGATGAAAGACCGGATTCTTTGCCAACATGATAGCACTCTGACTATCACAATGCAAAACTGGCATATCTCCTGTAATGCCCAAATCTCCCACCAGCCGAGTAAGCCATATTGCTTCCTTGCAAGCCTCAGTGGCTGCAACATATTCAGCTTCAGTGTTTGACAGTGCAATGCATTTCTGCAACCGAGACACCCATGATATAGCACCTCCTGCAAATGTGAAAATATAACCGGTAGTAGACTTCCGGTTATCTGCATTCCCTGCATAGTCTGAATCTGTAGTACCATGTACCAATGCATCCTGCCTACCATAGCATATGCACAAGTCTTTGGTACCCTTGAGATACCTCAAGACGCCTTTCACTGCTTCCCAGTGCCGCTTGCCTGGATTTGCCATATACCTGCTGATGACTCCCACCGCAAAAGCAATATCCGGACGAGTGGCAACCATGGCATACATCAAAGAACCAACTGCAGATGCATACGGAACCTTGGCCATTTCAGCCTTATCATCATCTGATCTGGGGCTGTCCTTACTGCTGAGTTTTAAATGTGGAGGCAACGGGGTACTAATAGACTTCCCCCCCTCCATTTTAAACCTCTGCAGTACTTTGTCAATGTACTCCTTCTGTGACAGAAACAAAAGTCCCTTGGACCTGTCACGAATAATCCGCATACCAAGAATATGGTTTGCATCACCCAAGTCTTTCATGTCAAAAGACTTATGTAGTTGCTTCTTCAAAGCACTAATCTCCTGCTGAGATTTGCTGGCAATCAGCATGTCATCCACATATAGAATGAGTAGCATCAAACTGCCATCCTTTGCCCGTTTGGTGTACAAGCAGTGATCGGTCTCACACCTATGATACCCTTGGGACTGCATGAAGGCATCAAACTTCTTGTACCATTCTCTTGGCGCCTGCTTGAGTCCATACAAGCTCCTCTTGAGCTTACACACAAGCTGCTCTTTCCCTTTAACAGCATATCCCTCTGGCTGACTCATGTAGATCTCATCATGGAGATCTCCGTGAAGAAAAGCAGTCTTCACATCCATCTGACATAAATCCATGTCCTCATGAGCAACAAGAGCTAACACTGCTCTCAAAGTAGTCATTTTGACTACAGGGGAAAAGATCTGATCAAAGTCAATGCCCTTCTCCTGCTTAAATCCCTTGGCAACCAATCTGGCCTTATACCTTGGTAAAGCATTTGAATCCACTTTGACTTTGTAAACCCACTTGCATGGCAAAACCTTTCTGCCTGCAGGTAGCTGCACCAAGTCCCATGTATCATTTTGAAGTAGGGAGTCCATTTCTGATTGCATGGCTTTCTCCCACTTCCTTTTCTCTGTTTTTCCCATAGCTTCCTTGAAGCTGGAAGGCTCACCACAATCTGTCAGCATGATAAAATCAGCCACATTATTGGCTCCTGGAACAAACCTGTCAGGAGGCCGTTGTACACGGGTGCTCCTCCTAACATAATGTTCCGTAATAGGCTGCTGTCTAGCCTGTTCATCATGCATGACGGGTGGCTGTACCACCATATTTGGCTGTTCTACAGCGCCATTTGCTAGCATATCCAGTGGTGCATCATTGGCAAAATTGTCTGGCTGATTTTCAGCCTGTATACCCTCTTGAACAGGGTTATTTACAGCAGCCTGCTGCTGCATATTAATGGGCATTCTTTGCTGTCCGACATCATCATAAACAACCCTTCTGTATTCCACAGGTTGCACGGGTTCTTTGTGTACACTATCCTCTTTAAAGATGACGTCATTGCTGCGTATAATCTTCCGTTTGATGGGATCCCATAACCTATACCCCATTTCACCTTCGTCACCGTAACCCATAAAGATGCGTCTGAAAGACTTTGGTTCCAGTTTGGTGCGCAGTTCTTTGCGTACATGAGCAAAGCACTCGCAGCCAAACACACGTAAGTGCTTATATGAAGGTGGCTTGCCAGACCACACCTCCTCTGGCACTTTCAACTCCAAAGCCTTGTTCGGCGACCTGTTAATTAGGTGAACTGCTGTTTGCACGGCTTCTGCCCAAAAGCCATGGGGCAATGCAGCATAAGACAACATACATCGAACTTTCTCCTGAATAGTTCGATTCATCCGCTCACTCACACCATTTTGAGATGCATTATGAGGGGCTGTGAGTTCCTGTTTAATGCCCTTAGCTTCGCAAAACTGTACAAAAGCATGTGACACATACTCACCCCCATTATCGGATCTGAGGCATTTCAGCCTGCGTCCTGTCCGATTCTCAACCTGAGCGACAAACTTCTTGAAAGCATCTAAGGCATCGCTCTTATGCTTCAAGAAATAGACCCACACTTTGCGTGTGGCATCATCAATAAAAGTAATGAAATACTTTGCACCCCCTAGTGATAGCTGTGGCATCTCACACAAATCAGTGTGCACTAGATCAAGCGGTGCTCTATTCTGGGGAGTTCTCCTCTTATGAGGAGTCATAGAATGCTTGCCAAATATGCAATGATCACAAGTAGGCAAATCTGAAAATGAAAGAGACGGCAGATAACCCAAACGTGACAGTTCTTGCATTCCTTTAACGGACATGTGTCCCAACCGGCTATGCCACAATGAAACCTTCGGCAGCTCGGTTATGGCAACAACATGATTACCTACACTAGAAACATAAAGAGGGTACAAGGTATCACTCTTATAACCCTCAGCCACTACAACCTGGCCATCAGTAATCACCCATTTGGAATCCCCAAATGTGGTGTGGTAACCACTGTCATCCAACAGGCCAGTGCTAATCAGATTTTTCTTGATTTGCGGCACATGGCGAACACCATCAAGCATAAATATGCGTCCATCAGGGAATACTATCTGTATACTGCCAATCCCTGCAATCTGACATGCATAGTTGTTCCCAAGGTGAACAACTCCATGAGTACCTGTGTAGGAAGTAAACCACTCCCTATGAGGAGTAACATGAAAAGAAGCACATGAATCCAAGAGCCAGGTGTGCATGTCATGGCCATCAACAACCAATGTATGTGCAATAACAGCAGAAGAGCATAAAACATCATGTCTGTCCCTGTCACTGTCCTCTGCTGCAACATTCACTGCATCCAAGTCATCTGCCTTGGCCTTGGCCTTGCCTTTGCTTCCACTGCCTGCATCCTTTGCCTCAGCCTTCTTGGCTTTCTGATCCTGTATAAACTTGAAGCACTTAGACTTCACATGTCCCTTCTTGCCACAGTAAAAGCATTCAATATCCTTTTTGCCACGGGACTGACTGCGGGATTTGGACTTGCCAGCAGATCTCCCCTTCTGCTGAGTCCTGGACCTGCAAAGCATTGGAAGACTTGCTGCCCATATTATTCTTCCTGCTCATCTCCTCCATAAGGAGAGAGCTCTCCACATCAGCATACATAAGAGTGACATTTGAATTAGACAGGGTAGTCTTGAAAGTGTCCCAACTCTCAGGGAAGGTACACAACAAGAAAGTAGCCTTGAACTCCTCATCAAGGTTCAATCCCTGTGCAATAAGCTGTGTAAAGATGGCATTGAACTCACTCAAGTGTGAGGTCATAGCTGTACCTTCCTTCATGCGAAGGTCGACAAGCTTCTTCAACCAATAAACCTTACTGGCTGAACTCTTTTGGGCATACAACTCTTCTAGCCTCTGCCATAGGCCATAAGAGGTCTTTTCAGCCTGAACATTGAACACAAGAGAATCAGTGAGAGTAAGCATAATAGCAACCCTTGCAGACAAATCAAGCTCCTCCCACTCATCATCTGCCATCCCAGATGGCTTGACACCCTTCACCCTTATGGGCTTAGAAATCTTCTTTAGCAGAAGTACATTCAAACACTGTTCTGCCCATAATGCATAATTGTGTGCCCCTTCCAATTTCTTTATGTTCAGTATTGAAGAATCACTTCCCCCTGATGCCATATCAGACAAGGAAAGTGCCTGACTCCCTGTAAGTCAAAAAAAAAGACTAAATAAAATTCTGATTTCTCAGAAAACCTGCTCTATCAAGAGCCAGGAGCACTCACAATAGTGCTGTTTTTTACTGTCAAAAAAAAATCTGCAGCAAAACAGAAAATTTTCCCTCCAGTCACTGTACCTTCTGACACACTGTACCGTGCTCAAATAGGCATAAAACAGTAACTTCAGAATGCTGCAGCTGTTCCACAAGTGCTTTATCAGTGCATCATCATCTGACGAAGCACAAAAAACTGCTGTCCTGGACACTTCTCCCACCTCAGATGAGGTATTGCACTGATTTTATATGCATAAACCACTTGTCATACACTGTTTTGTTCACTGAAAAAGGCTCCAAACACCTCAGCCTGTCACAAACCTGCAACAAAGTATGGGACAAATCCCAAACAATCACCCTTCTGCCAAGGGGATAAAAGGCATCTGAAGTTCTCAAACAGTAACTCAAGTGCTCACAAGCAAAATCTGGGCAAAAGCCCCTTGATTTGACACCTGTACCAAGTGAAAAACACCTCAACACTGAGGTAGCATACAAAATACAGCGCTCTCCTGGCACTTTCACCTGACAAAGTAATGCATAAACGGCCCTGTGTACACAGTAACAACACAGATCCCAACGTACAAACACTGAAGAGAAAATCTTTTGAGCACTGTCAACGATGGACAGTTAGGGACCGAGTAAACTCGATGCACCCTGGCCAAGCGTGGCTCAACTGAGATTTTCTAAGTGCTGTACACAAAATGTGACCTGCAAAGAAATGTCACTGATACACTGCGGAAAACAAGACCAATGTGGGCACCCTGGCTCCACACTGCCTCAAGGCATACACTTCCAGGCAAAAGCCCTTTGAAATTGTCACCCGAAAACTGAGATTTGCACTCAGCAAAAGCATAAAAGCCCTCTGCAAAATCAAGGCATCTGACCTTCCCGAAACAAAATAACTGTGCAACCACCACACACTGTGGCACTAGTCACCTCAAGCACGAGGGACACAAGTGTACTTGATGTACCTCAAACACACAGTTTGGAGAACTGAAAAAAAAATTTCGGGAATGAAGAGCAGAGTGCTCTCTCTTTTCCTTCTTCCCCCAAAAAAAAAATCTGTGCCTTCTGTACCTACGCAGGGTACCTGCTGTACCCTGTACCTGCGAGGGCACGAATCCCAAAAAAAAAATTTCGCCCTGTACCTGCTTGTCGCGGCGTCTGTACGGCGGCGTCCGGATGGCCGTACCTGTCGCGGCTGCTGCCTTGCAATCGGTCGACGGACTGCATGCAGCCGGTGCTGCGCGCTGCTCGTGCTGGCTGCGCGCGGTCGGTGCTGTGCGGTGCGCGCACTGGCTGCGCCCGCGTAGCTAGCTGCTTGAGCAGCTGCTCCTGCGCGCTGGCTGCTCGCGCGCGACCTGCTCCTGCTGCCGCTGCTGAGGGTACGAGGCCCGAGGGGAGAGGGAGGAGTAGAGGGAGGGGTAGACCGGAGTTGAGAGGGAGAGGTAGAGGCTCTGATACCACTTGTGAGGGAAAGAGAGAGAGAGTGGAACAATGGAGACAGAGTGAGGGAGACACAAGAAGTGTGGGTGTGTAAAAGTGTTGAGCCACACCACAAACTCAAGAGTTTTATTAGGATTAGGGATTCACCCTATGACTGTCTTAAGACAGTCATAGTGGTCTTAACATTTTAAAGGGTGGCAATGTGCCTTTACCCCAACAATGGATACTTCTTGCTTATCTTGCCAACAAATGAAAGCAAGTAGACGACTTTCAGCAGGAGTTCTTCAGCCACTTCCTGTTCCAATTGAAAGATGGAAAAGCATTTCCATGGGTTTTATTACCACATTGCGACGTTCCTCTAGAGGAAACACTCAGATTATGGTAGTCATTGATTGATTGTCAAAATTTCACATTTTGTTACTTGCAAGAGAAGTGCCCAAGCTGCGGACAGTGTACGATTATTCATACAATATATCTTCCGACACCATAGATTGCCAAAGAATATCGTCTTTGACAAAGATCCGAGATTTTCTAGTCATTTTTTATCTCTCTTTTCGAATCTTTGGGTAGAGTGAAGAGTCTATGAGAATGAAATAAGCCTGATACAATGAGCTGAAAGGGTGGAGCCTCTAGACGAGCATCATCCCCCACAATGAATACAACATAATCATATCATATCAGATCTAATACAAGAGAAATCTGGCCCATGGCCAAGGTGGAAGCTCAAGGGGAGCCGGTCGATGAATGAGGTTGTGATGACAGGAAACCTGTGATAGAGCGTTCACGGTGGTTTGTGCATGACCCGTTGTGGTGTCCTAGCCAGGGCCTTGTATTTGACGAGCCATTGTAACTTCGTTCGGTCGTTCCCTCGATTTAGTGAACATGGAGGGGAGATCTATAAGCATGATCCGTGCATCAACTTGTTGTTAAGTCTGTCGTGTTACTGGCTTTGGATCTCAGCCTTGTTGACTACCCGTGATCTGTTTGGTTGGGAAAACTCCGTGATCATGCTTTGAGTAGGATTTGGCTATGTGCCCTGACACCGCGTATATATTCTGAGCAAGTGCTCTTTGTGCCAAATGATCTCATCGATGAAGGCAGCAAGGCATATGTGATTTGGATAAGAAAGGAAGATGGAGAAAAATTTTATTAGAGTCTTCGGAAGACCGATGGGTCTATGAGACTGAAAGAAAACCTGATACAAATCATAGTAAGGGTGGAGCTACTGAAATGAGCATCATTACCCATGTTGAATCCTAAGTCTGATCATACATAATCAAATACATATGGATGTAACAATGAAAAGAAAAGGACTGGAGCGGAGCGGAATCCTCCGTATGTCATGTCCCCCTGGCAGGTGCATAGCTGGTGATGGGACGCTGGTGCCCGTCAAGGGGTGCCGTGCATCTCGGTCTCTTGGACGAGGCTCGACGCGAGACCAGAGCCACCGTGACTCCCGTGGGACGTATCCCGGGTCTAAACAATGACGGGAGGTCCCCCAAAGTGATTTGTGTGTCCCCTCGATGTCTCGTGTGTCGTGCTGCGATCGTCGGGTCAGGGTCTCTGTCACGTCGGCGGCTAGAGACTGGACGATCAATGTCACTCGATCGGAAGAATTCTATGATCCTGCTCTGAGAGGTGTCTGATGATGTGACCAAGCCCCGTCGCCTGAGTAAGTACTCTCTATGTCGGATTCCCTCGTGAATGAAGGCCGCGAGGCATGTTTGATCTGGGTAGGCGAGGAATCTCGAAAGGAGCCCGGAGCCGTCTCTGGAGAGGCAGTGGTAGCGACCTCGGATCTCGTAGTACACTGGGCACCTGAAAATAGAATGCTCCTCCGAGTCAACCTCCTGACAGTCGCACAGTATGCATAAGCGATGCTTCCTAGGAATCCCCTCTGCTCTGCTGCTCTCTATGCGGAGGCAGTGTGATGATACCCGAAACTGTCCGATGGAGATCCGTAGTGAGTGAGGCATATGAAGCTCAGTGTACCCCGGTGGTGTGATGAATCCCTCCTCCGAAATGCGAAGACAGTAATCTCTGTAGAAACTCAGCTTCACTGGAAGCTCCCTCGGCTCCAACCAAGTCCTAAAGGTGTGTAGCTACAGGAGATCCTCTCGAATGACCTGGTTGGTATGTGGCCATCCATAAGGTACCATTACAGTTCTAGACAGCACATGGCAAGGTCTCGTATGCTCAGAGTCTCATAGACCCCACCCCCATGAGAGAGAGAGAGAGAGAGACAGAGAGAGAGAGAGAGAGGTTTATTAATGTCTGCAGAAGGATGCAATGGTGTAAAGCACAATCCAGTGCATGAAAGCTCGTGGACACTCCGTCACTATAGTAGAAATCATGAGTACACTCTAGTGTAAGGTTTGGGTTGTATGTTCACAAGTACAGTCCAATGCATGAAAGATTGTGTGTGCGTATCATAGTTTGGGTCATGGGAAATCCCAGGCAGGAGAAAGAGAGAGAGAGAGAGAGAGAGAGAGAGAGAGAAGAGAGAGAGAGAGAGAGAGAAAGAAAGAAAGAAAGAAAGAAGAAAGAAAGATATATTAACGTCCTCGGAAGACCTTGCGGGTCTATGGGACAGAGTGATACAACATCAAAAAAAGATCTCATACAAGCCTTTGTGGGCTGGAGCAAGGGGGTGAGCTAAAGCCCCTGCCAAGTACTAATCTAGTGTCTAAATAGAATAGAATAGAGACAAAATCAGAATCTGAATCAAGAGTAAGGAGTGTCCAGATCAAGTCAGGTCAGGTCTCTCCACTAAGCCATGAAGATGTCGCGTATCTGTAATTGTCGGGTTGTCTCGCATCTAGGTGGTGGCCACGGTCGCCTCGATCTCAGTACTCATGGGGCTACGTCTATCGTGATCCCTCGTCTTTGGCTCTGGCGGTCCCCTACAAGTAGTGCTGTGACGGGACAAACCTCAATGGTGTGCGCTCTAGTAGTCCGAAGAGTCTGGTGTGACCGACTGCTGATCCAGGCTGCTCTCATGTTGACAATCTCCTCATCCTCAACTCCACTGTGTCCAGGAGCCGTCTCACTTCCTGTCTTTGAGCTGGGTCTGGCTCTGTATCCTGTAGCCTGTCCGGTGCTGATAGTGCTCTGGCTTGTCTCAGTAGTGCCTCTCAGTGTCGGCGCATCTTTATCAAGTACAACCCTACACAGACCTGGTCTTGGAAGTGTATCAACCGAGAGAGCGGGCCGAAGCCGGTCCTCTCCTCATAAAGGCAGTGATATCGCCCTCGTATCTCATAGTAAACCGGGCAGCTACATAGGAAGTGCTCCTCAGTCTCAACAGTATCCATGTCGCATAGTGTGCAGATCCTGTGTTCTCTGGGTAGACCTACAGCTTGGCCCACCTCAATCCTAAGCTGATGGGAGGAAACTCGCATCTGGCCAATGGCAATCCGGAGTGCATGTGAGACTCCTCTGTCCTCTAGATAAGGAGGTCGGATAATGAAACCGTCATCAGAGACTCTGAGGAAGTGATCACGATAGAATTGCATCTTGGTGGGGAGCGGCTAGTCCCTCAACCAAGTCTAGGATGTGGTGAGCTGGAGGAGGTCTAACCGTATGATACGGTTAATCTCATCGTGCGGAAGTCGCTCAAGAGGGGCATCCATGTTATACTGAAATGGGGGCAGTCTATCCATCTGAATGCCATGGCTAGTCAGCCATGTGTCTGTGCGTGCATACCAGGTCGCTGCTCCCTCACCTGCTAGGCGTCGGGATGATTCCAAAGCTATCCTCGGTAGTCTCCAATGAGGCAGAGTCCATACCCTGTGAATGAAAGTCACTGTCTGGAAGATAGCATCGACATATAGTGGTGTCATGGCAAACTCTGCCTGTATGATCTCATGTGGAACTGAGGGCTTACTCCGTATCATCTTGGATCTCATTGAGACCTGTAGCCTCTCAAACTTCCTCCAATCTGCTGCAGGAATGTCACTCACCCAGAAGGGCGCTGCATACATGGCGGTCGGCCGTACAAGAGTGTCGAAGAGCCAGCTCTTCGTTGGAGGATCCTGAAAATGTGCCTGGAAGCACTGTCTCTCTAGTCGGGCTAGAGTGCTCCGGCCTTGTGTGAGTCATGCCCTGGCAGCCTGGGTCATCGAGAAAATGGGTCCTGCGAAGACCGTGACCAAATATGTATAGGATTGTACTATCTCCACTGGCTCCCCTCTGTATGTGAAGTTGTGTCAAAGAAGTGCTGGATGTGAGGTATTAAAGATCATGACCTTGGTCTTGCCAAGGTTGACAGTTAGGTCCCTCTCTCTGCAGAATACCTCAAGGGCGTCCAGATGCTTCTGTAATCCCTCGGCCGATGAAGATAGAAGAACTATGTCGTCGGCATATAGTAATATCTGAATCAGGAGGTCAGCCAATGGTGAGCCCTCTCCGCCTAGTCGGTCTAGGAAGGATGTGATCTCATCGATGTAGAGTCCAAAGAGGGTCGGCGAGAGAGGGCAACCCTGCTTCACCCCAATCGTGCTCTCAACCCAGTCTAATATACCTCCTGGGGCTCGGACTCTTCCTCTAACCGACTCATATAGGCTCATAACCCCCCAAATCAACATCTCTGGGATCTGTAGCTCGTGCAATCTCGTGATGAGATGGGCTCGTGGGACAGTGTCGAAGGCCTTCCGAAAGTCTACAAAACAAGCGTATAGTTTCCGGTGTCGGGTTTTGGCTTCCTCGATGATGGTCCGCAAAGTAAAGATATGATCCAAAGTGGAGTGCTGTCTCCGGAAACCCGCCTGCCCTAGTGCTCGCTGCCCATGGAGCTCTGTGTGGTTGTTAAGTACCCTCTCTAGTATTGACCCATAGATCTTGGCCAATGTGTGGCCAATCATGAGAGTGCGATAGTTCCCCGTGTCCATGGGATCCCTTGCTTTGTGTATCCAGACTATGGTGGTGGTGCACCAAGTATGTGGGAAGCCGTGGCATACTGCGTGATTAAACATCCGTGCTAGGATTGGGGCTAAAACCTCATGGCCATGTGCAAAATGTTCCGTGCGTAGTCCCTCACGATCTTGTGCCTTCCGATTATTCAGCTGTCGCAGTGCATCCTGTATATTCTGCGTAGTGAATAAATAACAATGCGTGGGCCTTGACATAGATGACATATCGGGCTGAGCCTGATCAGGGACATCATATAGGGAGCATGCATAAGTGTGCCACGTAGATGGGTCCGTGATAGGGATAGGCAGCTTCCTCTCTATCAAGAACCCCCATCCAGTAGTGGGGTCACCTCCTCGAAATGAGCTGATGATATCCTCCATTCTGTGTGAAAGGAAAGCTCGTCTCTTATGGCGTGTCAGTGGTCGGAAGATCCTCTGTGCCTCATGTGTAGGCATGTGACCTAATGCCTATTCTCGTGTGAGGTGTGCTCTGGCCGCCCTGCACTCATCATCAAACCATGAGTTCTGTGGCATCTTCCCCTCACATGCTTGTCTGGGTTGGGTCGTGGGGAAGGATCTACTGGCAACATCTCGTATGACGGTAACAAGTGTGTGTGAGGCGTGAGTCAAATCCAAGTCTCCGCCATCTCCGAGTAAGTCAGAGAGCTCTCTAGCCAAAAGACTGGTGTAGACCGGATCGAGGGCTCGATCAAAATGAACTTGGGTGCATGGCTGTCTCTGGGGGCGCCGATCTATGTGAGGTATAACGGCTGATATACTGAATGCCAAATATGTGTGATCGGCTCCAAGTGGTGGTGGAGGCACCGTGAAGTCAGATATCCTCGATGTGAAGGATAGTGAGCCGAGGAGATAGTCTACTGTACTTGTCCCCCCTCCGTGTGGAAAAGAAAGAGGTTTATTAATGTCGGCAGAAAAGAAAGAAAGAAAGAAAGAATGAATGAAATGGTGTAAAGCACAGTCCAGTGCATGAAAGCTCGTGGACACTCCCTCATGTTGTATAGTAGAAATCATGAGTCCACTCCAGTGTAAGGTTTGGGTTGTATGTTCACAAGTACAGTCCAATGCATGAAAGATAGAGTGTGCATGTCATAGTTTGGGTCTTGTGAAATTCCAGGCAGAGAGAGAGAGAGAGAGAGTTTATTAATGTCCACGGAGACCGTAGGTCTATGGGACAGCAAAGAAGCATCCAAACTAATATAACTGATTTAGGAGGGCACAAGGCAGCTCCAAGGAGTGCAAAGAGCAACTCCAAGTTATTTAGAAACATTGTAGACTGAAATAAAAGAGAGATAATCGGCCATACATCAGTTTAAGACTAAGAGTCTTTTGATTGTGATTTAAACTTCTTGATGAGGGCTATACCCTCACAATATACTGCCCATTTTCCTTCCTTCCTAGCAGCCTTGACCTTGGCTAGTTCTGTTGCTTTTTGGGCTAGTTGGGCTCGTGAGTTCTTCGGCTATCCAAATCTTAGTACCTTTCAGCTTGTATGATTGACATAGAAGCTTTAGTCGTATATCCCTTGAACTAACTGTGAGTACAGCATGTCCATTGGAATTATGAATATTAGTCATGGAATCCTCGTCTTTGCGTAGGGAGAGGGTAGCCTGGCGACTGAGGAATGAAGAGGTTTCCCTGTAGAAGCTGGTGGTATTGGGGTTACGGCAGAGGGAAATTTCGAAGATAGGTCAGGCCATTCCATTTGAGCCAAATCTAAAAGTCACCCCCTGGCTGAAGCTAACTCCCGGGCTGGGCTGGGGGTTCAATCCCAGCTCGGGGCTAGGGGACGGAGAGAGAATCTCTGACGGTGAAGTTGACGAACAGAGAAGTTGATGGGCTCACTACAAGCGAGATGATGGGCTAGCTATGAACTGGCTATGAGCAGAGAGGGCTATGCAGGGCACGGAGAGAGAGAGAGAGAGAGAGAGAGAGAGAGAGAGAGAGATTAGTGCAGAGGCGATGAGCAAGAAGCAGTGACGGACGACAAGCAAGAAGTAGGAAGCAGTGACGAATGGATGAGCGGATGAGCGGAGAGAGAGGGCTGAGGCGGGAGACAGATGAAACGAACAGAGCGGAGGGACAGGGAGGGAGGCAGGGAGGGAGGGAGAGAGAGAGGGTGGGAGACGGACGAAACGAACAGAGCGGGGGGAGAGAGAGAGAGAGAGAGAGAGAGAGAGAGAGAGAGACTGAATCTAGCAAAAATTTACATTGACAGTGGGGCATTGCTTATTGGAGGAGGTGTGTACACACTTTTGGACCGCCTTTTCCCCGCATCGTCCATGATTATGGGTTGATAATGAAAGAAGACTACTGTGACTACAGATACCTGTGAGGATGCAAAACCCTACTGGGGATTACAGTTTGGAGCAAGGATTGTGTATAATAACAGTTCTCTTCATATATCTATGCTGGGCCCTTGAACCTACGTTCTCACTACTTATTATAAAATAAATAAATTTCCTTGTACATAGATCATGTAGCAGTCCAATTACTCTGCTGTCAGTGTCTGCATGATGAGACCTTTATATTTACATGTAGAAGCACATTTTTTGTATCTCATGATCTTGTTCAGAGATTCGTGAAGAGACTTTTTGTTTGCTTCTTTTTTGTTTCTTTGTTTTTGTTTTCGTTTTCTTGGGATTTTTTTTTCTTGGGCAATGGGGAGGTGCATGTTGGTGTGGGAGGGTTTGTTTGCTTCTTTTTTGTTTCTTTGTTTTTGTTTTCTTGGGTTTTTGTTTTTCTTGGGAAGGTGCATGTTGGTGTGGGAGGGTCTTGCAATATGGAAAAGGCTGGAACACTTACAAAGGGTTGACAAGCATTGGGTAGATATTTCTGTTAATTTCTGTACATCATCATGAACACACTATAGCCTTTAAAGTTGCAGACTGAATAATGGCATGTTGTCTTCCTGAGCGATTGACTTAGATTGCATGTTGTTTATTGCCATACCAAATTGCCACCGTTAAAAGGATAATTCTGATGAAATAGTTGAATTTACTCTTTTTGTCATGGGATATAGATTTGAGGCCAAATTCACTGATGACATCAAATTCGTGAACATGGAGATATCTTAACCGATAAGAGGTCATAAAGAAGAACTTACAACCAGCAATAATTGAAAGATTAACAATGCTTACAATATGGATGTTTTGGAAACAAAATATCTGAGCGTCTGTGGAAAGGATCCATTTAGTCTTTATTTAAAAACAAAGCAATCTGCCTGTAAGTGGACTCTGGACAGCAGTCACCACACTGACTAGCTCAAAACTCGTATTGTATTGAGGTTAGCTTCACACAGTTTGAAAGACATAAACATGGAGTGTGATTGAAAAGCGTATTTAATGTCTCTTACAATTGCATTTTGCGCTGCCAGGAATCTCTGACTTGCTTGCTTGTTCAGGTAAGCAAGTAGGCTATGCAAACAGCTCCTACACCTGAGTGATTGCATGTAGAACTAGGGAAAACAATCAAATGCATTACATCATATGGGTGATAAGGCAGTCAGGACTCGTAGGAGTCCACCAAGGGTCTTGACCAGCCAAGTACCTGTCTTGTGCTGCCATCTTCTAAGTTCACGGGCGTTTCCATACCTCAAGGGTTTGGCAAAGATTAGCATATCAGTGCAATCAGCAGCTACAGGCAGCAGGAGCTAAGGTGGTGCTTGCTTATAATTTACATGGTCTAAAATTTGAATGGGTTGTTTTGAAAACCCTTAATTTAATGTGAGTTGACTGTTTTCTTGGTCCTTGTGCCATGCTACGGTAAAGGTTAAGGTGGTGGTGAGCTGCATGCCTCTCCCCTATGTTCTCAAGGTGCCTCGGTGACTAGGCAGCCAAATCCTGCACACTTTTCTTGCCTCGGTGACTAGGCAGCCAAATCCTGCACACTTTTCTTGCCATGGTTATTCCCCTCAAGGCTCACGTTGTTTGTGCTCTCCTCATGCTGCTTATGCTCTCGTCTGTTCGAGCGCCTCAAGACAATGGCTAGTGATCTGTCCCCTCAACATTTGTTTTCTTCCTCCTCTGCGTGACTGGAGGAGCCCTTGCTGTGTGACGCCTTTGAGGAACCTTGCTGTGCGACGTGCCTTTTAGGAACCTTGCTGTGCTCCTTGCCCTTGCACCCTTGGCAGTTCTCAAAAGGCATGCAAGCAAGCACCCTCATCGATGTTATTAAGTAATAAAGCTTGTTTTGTTTGCGTTTTAAGTTTCTTGTGGTCCACGCCTTTAAGGTTGTTTACAAGCTCCCACAACCTGTGTGCGCACTATGCAACCTACAATTGGCTGTGCAATGAAGGGTTTGCAAGAATTCGATTATGTTGTGCATTCAAGATGCATCTAGCTTAGCAGTCAAGCATTCTTGCATGTGATATTGAAGGAGCTCATTATTGAGGAGATTTTATTCACACAATGTTCTTTCAAGCACATATTTAGTGCCACATTGTGCTCGGTGCATTCTGCAAGTTTAATGCACAGTCAGAACTTTGAATATGATGCAAGGCATTTTGCAAAACAAGGATTGCATTGCTTACAGAACAAGAACAGTCTTAAAGTTGAGTACCCACTATGAGGCGATGTGCTTGGCCTTAATCTCATGCTAGCCAAAACATACCAAATTTCCAGCTACTGTGTTGTTGATTATCATTTGCTGGTGGTTTGCCTCTCAGTCAACACATTCATTTCATATCCTTCGTTCACTGCAGGGATGTAATTGTCCTCAGCCCACTCAATGGCTTCCGAGCCTGTTGCTAATCCAATGCAGTTCCCACTTGATAGGCTCAAGAAACCAGTGAATCGTGGGGTGCAATTAGGTGAACTCGCTTCCTCAACATCATTTCATCAGAGATTGCCAATCCCTTTACTTTCGCTGGCAAGCAAGCTAACCTTAACATCAAGGCAAAAAAGAGAGAAAACACGTGCATTTGAATTTGAATACATTGGACTTTAAGAAAGCCTAATGATAATCCTCATTAGAAAGATGTGGCACAACTATGAAAGCTTTGTCTTCAGTTGTCATGGATGCTTCTCTTCATCTATATTTTCTTCTTCTATACATATGGTAGTCATGTCATCAAAAGGTGTCCCACGAGCCACCCCAAGAGAGGTCATGATATCAATGGATCTCAAAGTACTTTGAGACAATGTTTATGTCGGATAGAAGACTGGCCTCTTATCGTCTTTACCTACATTTACTCCGTTAGCAGTAAATTGTTGAATAGAACCAAGGTAAGTGTTCTTAAAAAGTTTTTCTAGCTTATTCCATACCTCTTTGAGCTTTTGTCTAAGTCCACATGATGGATAAGATTGTAGGATAATATGAGCCAGTGAATTCTAATGCCGTGTCTTCTAGGTATAGGTCTTCTCAATAGTTTGGTCATCACCAAACATATTCCAGATGCCATCTTTGATTAAGAAAAGGCGCATCTTTATCTTCCATGCCAGGAAATTCCTTCCATTGAGTTTCTCCATTGTGAATCTGCTTCTGTTGGTTTCAATAGTGTGGACAGTTGAATGCTTATAGACTGAATTGATAGCTACAAAAGGAATCACATAGCAACATTGGCATGCAACAGTAGCCATTACAAAAGTCTTTTTATCCCTAGATGGGAAAGCGTTTGCTTGGCTCTTCTCTCCCTCGATTATCTCAACTAAAACTCAATTGCAGGTAAGCAGAAAGCCAACATTTGCGATCTGATAAAAAGTACACCTTGCATTTTGGCAATTCTTCTGAAGATGCACATAGCTAGAGGAGATTTATACAGATGCAAACAGTTGGAGAAGGGGATTGTAGCTTGTCTCCACATCCAATCTCCTTGAGATGCCCCTTGAGAAGTTGTTGTCATTGCTTTTACTAGCTGCTTCGTTGAGTGGTGGTGTCACGAGGCTTCCCACCGTAGCAATGATGTGTCCATCTTACGTGAGAATAATTGCTTGTCAGCGCTTGGAAAGCACCACCTTCAATTTCATCACGCCATTGGAGGAGGACGACATCACTTTCAATGCATTCTTTGCAACCAGAGTGGCTATTTCCGTTGCAGCAACGGCAACAACAAAAGTAGGCAGAGGCAATGATAGATAGAAGGACTAGCGACTAGCAAGACTAGGCAATGGAGGTTCAGTTTGTGTGTGTGGCT
The DNA here is from genome assembly GCF_047967505.1 of Dipteris shenzhenensis. NCBI lineage: Eukaryota > Viridiplantae > Streptophyta > Polypodiopsida > Gleicheniales > Dipteridaceae > Dipteris > Dipteris shenzhenensis. The sequence continues at coordinate 574,815 of NC_141620.1, read as the reverse complement.
TTGATACCATGTTAGAAATCAAAGGAGAGGAGATCACTAAAACTTCGATGATTTTCCAATGTCTATTTGAGAACATTTATGGATCTTTCATGGCAATCCTAGTGGCCTTATCAATGATCCACACATAACTATTGACCCTTGCACTCACCAAAAGGAAACACAGTCATTAGCCTACTCACTAAGACACCCTCACACACAATGCTTTGAATCCAATAGTTTCATGGAGCTGCCAAGTTTTTACCTCGCTTGAATAGATGACTTCTAAGATCACTTTTGTGATAGTAGAGGAGAGCATCACATAAATTGGACATAAAACCATTTGATGTTTTGGCAAAAAATTCACAACTTGATTTTAATGTAATTTTTAAGGATTCCTTTTCTTGAGCTTAGGGTATAACTCATAAGACTATTTTCTTTATGTAAAAATAAATAAATAGCATTTCACATGATCATGAAGTGTCCACAAGAGTATAGCAGCACACCTATTTAGCCAGGCCGGATTCAAAATAAGTGTCATAGCAAATCTTGCTTTTATAGTTTTGAAGTATCCAAAATTGTCCTATATATAAGACTTTGTTGGTATCACTCATTCAGGACCAGAGACACGCTATAAGTATAATTTAATGTCACACAATCTTTGTATCTTAAAATCAGCGTAAATTGCATTTAAGTGCTTTTGGAGTTAGATACTCATACTTACTATGATTTGGACTCAAAATTAAATTTTGTGAATGTTGATAGTTAGGAAAAACTTGATCAAAAGCACATTATTTTAAATGTACAAGAAGTTCCAAACTCACCCATACTTTGTATATGTCTTCAATATAATATTATGGTCTTATTGTTATTGTTAGACTATGAGACTTAAAAACTATGGAAAAGCGCATTCTAATCACGAAGTATGGCCATTTTATTTGAAAGTTGAGAAAAGAGCTTGAAATTTTGCTGATAGCTCGATCTTTAAAACTTTTGGGAAAACTAAAAGTGTCCATAATAATTCCAAGTTGTTTTCATTCACATAAGTTGTTATGGTCAATAACCTTATCAATGCCTTAGAATAATCCTAAGAAGTGGTGAAGCTAATAGGACATAAAAGTGTCCTAGGACTTTTTTTTGTCATTTTACCAAACTAGTGTTAATTACAGGGAAAGTGATGGAAAGCAAGATAGACTCACGTGTGGCAAACAACTGCATAACAACAAACAAATGCACAATGCATCCCACAAGTGCAAGGATCCCACAAGTGCAAGGGAACAAAGCAAAGAAGTGCACAATAAAAAAACAAACACAATGCCACAACCGTAAGGCAACACAACAAAATGCATTAAAACAAAGTAAACGCACGATTGCAAGACAACAATGCCTACATCCATGTAACAAACCTAAGCACACAAGTATGCAACACATTGGCAGCCCACATGCAAGCAGCACAATACACAAGAAGGGACATACAAGTTGTAATATACATACATTGCAACACTGTGAAACTTGCAAAGCTAGCATGCACATGACCAAAACAAGCAAACAAGTGATACAAGCGGACACCACACAACACACACATGCACACATGCATGCATGCATACGCGCGCACGCACACACATACACTCTCTTTTTTTTGGGGGGTCTCTCTCTCTCTCTCTCTCTCTCTCTCTCACATACACACACACACGCGCGCGCGCGAGTGCGCGCACACACACATGCACGCAGGCACGCGTGCACACACACACAAATGCAAACAAATTGATAACACAACACCCCTGCATGCATGCTCGCACACCCGTAAACATGCACAAATGATTGCTTACTTCTTAATTATTAGTTTCTTTGCTTGATTGCTTATTGAATTTTTGCTTACTACTTGCTTCTTGAAAGCTTACCACCTGGTACATGAATGCTTATTGCTTATTGCTTAAATGGTCGTTTCTTTGCTTGAATACTTACTGATTACTACTTACTACTTATTGCATGATTGGCTTGTTGTGTTTTCCTTGGCAAGTTTCAAAGTTTCTGATGGTTGTGTAGTTCATCTATTTGATAACAATACCCTCTGTCTACTTTGAAGAGATTTTGATTTGATGCTATGTTTATTAGTGGCTAGCTGGTCTTGGCTTTGATTCTTTTGATGGATTATAATTTATGGTTTGATGTGCTTGTAATATTGAGTTATATACTGACCAAAAAGTATATATTTGGGATTATGTAACATTTTCAATCCCCATGCGTGTTTCATTGGATTATACTTTCTTGCATTTACTTTGGACATTGATAACATGTCTAATCGTACTATGATGCCTGTCTTCCCATATTAAACTTTATGGATGGTTATGAGCATTGTTGGTTGAAGTATTGTACAAAATTTAATCCTTGGAAACTTCAATTTTAAAAAATATTGGTAGTGATTTGTCTACATGGTTCTTCATAGTCATTACCTTTTTTTACTAATGTTATCATGATTTGTGTACTTATATTATCGGACCTTCTTTTGAGATTCTAGTCTAATCAACACACACACACACACACACACACACGCACGCATGCACGCACGCTCATATTCCTAACCTAATTAGCACACACACTCGGTTATAGGAGTAGGTGTTTAATGCCTTTCTTCCTTATGAGTTACCATGGTAAATTCTCTATACCGCTATTGGTGGCATCCAGTGTCTATAGTTAACACGCTTTCCTACGCGTTGATTCCCGGGGCCACCTCCAAGCTATGCTTGTCCTCCCTTAAAGGACTCTGTAGAGCTTGTTGGAGCTCCTACTCTCTAGCTCTATCTCGCACGCCTTCTTTCCTTCCTTTCTTGTCCATGGCGAAACTATGTTGAGCATGATCCTTCTTGCGGATAGCTCCCTCCCTCGGCTTACAGTTTCCTCGTCTACATGCAGCTTTCTGCTGGGCGAAACTCTCCCACATTCCCGCTAGTTCCCACCTTGGTGCTCCCTCATACCAAACTGAATGGCTTCCCGTTGTAGTGTATTCCGCCCACCATGCCGATCACATGGAGCTACCTCTTATAGCTCACATTCAACGAGACGTTGGCTGATCCCTGGTTCCTCGTAGCATAGAAATGCTTGGTCTTTTCTTCACTAATTATAGTCGACTAGCTATGTGAGTCCTACAAGATTTAGGGCAGCATGAATTGTGATCCTTTGCGCGCTCTCTCTCTCTCTCTCTCTCTTTTGTCGCTCATATGGGCTGATTGCAGCTTTGCAATGTATTTCCTTGTCTACTTCATTTCGGAAGATAGTTAAGGGAGCTCGGTCTGGAGAAGATAACCCCAAGATAAGTGTATGATGAAACTATCTCAACAGTATATGTTTCCTGACAATGGGACACATGCTCCTTCTTTACTTTGTTATTGCAGAGCTGGCTGGATCTACATTATTCTCCTATCGTGGCATGAGAATATGGCTAGGCACGTCTGATTGTAGCTGTATCATTCTCCTTATCATAGGCATGTGAATATGCTTGGCACATTTGACTGGAGCTGTCACCTGTGTCACGATTGGTCTCTGGTTTTATTAGTATGGGATCATGGGTTCTGTCTAATACCCTCGGCTATGCTTTTTCTACTTGGTTGGCTATGTGCTTATTAGCATTTTGCCTCTATGACACCCTTAGATGACTTGTGAGTTTCACTGAATGTACTGACATTGTTTCTGCCTATTGACAAAATCTCTTTGCCTTGCATGTTCATATGATAGCTCAAAGGCTTTTACTAGTCCTTTTTTCTAGTTCGTTGGGTGTGTGCATGACGAATGGTTCTTGTCAATGCAACTCTATCACGATTTATGGGTTGCTAGAATTTCCTGTTTGCTCTAATTCCAACTACATGGCATTGATTCTCATCACCTAATATAGATTGTGGGACTATGGAAAGCTACGGTTGTATATATTTCCTTCCTCTATAAAATTCTTACCATATTTTAAATAGCTCCCTTTAAACTAGTCTATGATGAAATCTCTTTCATGTTATAAGTGGAAAAGTGTAGCAATTCCTTTTGAAGTTTCTAATACTTGTAGTTTTGAAAGTTTTGATAAAGATTCCAATACTTGTACTATTGAAAGTTTGGTTTGTGGTGTGTTAAACTTTTGGTTTTGGTTACCATCCCTAATTCATTTTCATTGTGACTATCTTTCCTTACATGCTTTTCATTCTCAATGATTTCATCCATTTATGCTAAATAATCTAACAAGGAATTCATGTTTTGCCTCATGAATAAGAATGAAGCATGCTTTCTTTTTCATGGGTACAACTCATTATATTTTATCATTCTTTTCTTTGTCATGTTGCAACTCGTTAGAATGAGTTGTTCAATTTTAATGCTCCTTCCTTTTTTATGAGCAATCTAGCTTGGTACCTTTAGTTAAAAGTTTCTTTTACAAGGCTACAAATTTGGTGAATCTTTTCGTCGACTGCTGCTGGTTTGTATCTTGACTGCAATAGCAAGCGATCAAGGTCTAGGACACTTGTAGTCACAAGCTAGAGGGTGTCTATGTTCTAACAACATCTTGTCTTGGATGGATGTAGGTAACAATCCCCGACACTGGAGTACGTTTTCAGTATAGCAGCTAACGAGATCAATGCCTTTAATGCTCTCGTTACTCTTCATCTCTCCAAATGGAGAGTGTAAATGCTAAGGGTTCTCTACCTCTTTATGTATTTCCTACTTTATTCCGATGTAAAATTGCGTTTAACATTTGTATACCAGATTGTAGAACCACTATGGGTGAAAGCATGGATAGGTGGTACCACTTTTCTCCTTTTTGAAGGCTTTAACATGGTGGTTTTTGAGGTGTAAAAGAACGTATTTTTCAACATGGGGGAAAGAGTTTTAGAATTTCACAAAACAATATGATGAGAAGTGCAGGGCGTCTTAAGCGTGCCACTAAACTCTACTCTCCTTTTCACTGTACTCTCCATGTCACTCTATTCTCACTTCGAGCTTCTCTCTCTCTCTCTCTCTCTCTCTCTCTCTCTCTCTCTCTCTCTCCCCGATTAAGGTTCGTGTTCTTCCTTATCTGCAAATCTCTCTCTCTCTCTCTCTCTCTCTCTCGGCAAGCGTTTACAGTTGTTCCAAGACTCTCTTTCTCTTAACATCCTGAACAAATAGCTGTATAGAATGAAAACTTGACCGAGAGAGTGTGCCAGCAAGTATTTGTACCTTGATAACGCTAGAACAGAAGTCTTCATCAAAATCCCTTTCGCAAGATAAGGTGTTTCTATCCTTCATTGTTCATGCATGATTCTAATAGAGGCACATAATCCTTATTCAGTCATGACTCTTTGTTTTGTTGTATGGTTTCATGCAGGAAGTGCGAAGTGATTTGAATGTCCTCGTCTCACTCGGTTTTGATATGCAATCGATGAATTAAACGCCGAGTATGGACTCAACTTGTCAGGCAAGGTCCCGATACATGTAAGTGACATTGATCTCCCAGAGACTCAGTGGTTGACTATATTCTCTAGCAGTCACATAAAGGGGAATAAAATTTTCCTTAGCATTCCTTGCCTTGAGTTTTTGGATGAGTATCTGTTACTTTATCAAAGAGTTTACCAGGGGATTCTGTCCAACAACAAGCTCACCACCAAGTTTGCAAATTGCGTTGCATTTGAAAAACGCAAAGCAATCAGAGATGACCCAAAAGGGCACCAATGGGTAGTTTTTGGTGAAAATGTCTTGAAGATGGTTATGGCCCAAACGAGTGGACTCAATAGGAAGCTAACAATTGGAGGAAGGTCAATGGGCCATTAAAATCTTACTCAAGTGCAAGGAGGTCAATGTCCACGTAGGAGACTCGAGAATGGAAGCCTTTGCATGTGAAAGAGAAGAAGCTCAGACCACCTTCAGTAATACAAGTAGAGGTCGTGGAGGCAATGCTTGTGAGTGTGAAACTCAGCTTTGCTATAAAGGAAGAAGCCTCAAGGACAGCAAAAGCTGAGTACGAAGAAAAAATAGATGCTCTGCTTCGACTAGAAGGTGCTAAATTGTTCTTGTCAGAGCTGAAAATATTTTAAAAAGAGATGGCTGCAATACAGGCATCATTGCAAGCTCGACCTGGTGGCCGCTAGAAAGGTAGAGATACGAATTTCGCTATGTGAGAAGGGCTTGGGGTTTTGCGGGGTTGACATAGACTACCACTCACTAGTGAAGGAAAATTTGGAGATGGCTGCAATACAGGCATCATTGCAAGCTCGACCTGGTGGCCGCTAGAAAGGTAGAGATACGAATTTCGCTATGTGAGAAGGGCTTGGGGTTTTGCGGGGTTGACATAGACTACCACTCACTAGTGAAGGAAAATTTGGAGTCACTATACAGGTAACCAACTCAAAATGCTTTTCTCTATTTTACTTGAAAGCTCTTGAAAGAAACACTTTTAAGTCCTTACATAAATTGGAATTGCTTCCAGCAAAATGTATGCCATTGGGATTTATACACTTGAATTCCAACACAGCTTTCAAGTATTGGAAAGAACAATAGAAGTAGCAAACACCTCAAAGTCCTTCAAACCACTTGAAAGTGCTTTCATCTACCTTAAATTGCTTGGAAGGGATTCTCGTCACTTGAAATTTCTTTCAATCATTTGAAATTGCATTTTTTTAATTGTTCATAGTATTTAAAAGTACTTCAATGTGGTGACAATCATGTTTTCAAGCCTAAAAGCACTTTAAAGTGCTTTTGGCTCAATTCTAGGCACTTGAATGTGCTTAAGTGATCTAGAAGTGCCTTTTCAATGTGGAAAGCACATTAATGCGTTTCAAAATACTTGAAAAAGCTTTCATGCACCAAGTTGCTTGGAAGGGATTCCAACCACCTGAAAGTGTGTTGAATCATATGAAAGTGCTCTTTCTTTATTAGTCATAGCACTTGAAAGCACTTAGATGTGTTGGCAACCATGCTTTAGAGCTTAAAGGCACTTCAAGGTGCTTTTGGATCAATTCTGGGTATCTGAATGTGCTTTTTCAGTGTGCCTGAACATGCTTAAAAGTACATAAAGTACTTCAAATAGAATTAAAAGTGCTTAAAGTCCTTCCAAGCACTTCAAATTACTTGAAAGTGATTTAGAGTACTTTTGCAATGTGCTGCAAAGTGCTTAATGTGCTTCAAAGTACTTGAAAGTGCTTCAAAGTACTTTTTGAATGTGTTGTAAGGTACTTAACGTGATTCAAAGTACTTTAAAGTGCTTCAATCCACTTTGAAAACACTTTAAAGAACTGTGCAGGTCTCATTAACACTTTGCTTGATTTTCCAGGTCTGTGTGAATAGTGAAATTCTTTATATATTCCTTCTCTCTGATTATTTCTTATATTTAATATGCCCATGCAGAAAAGACATGAAGCTGCTATGACCACAGTTGTAGATGTGGAGAGACAATGTCTGTTAATAGAGGAATTAGTACAATAGCTCAAGGTTGGTGACATGTTTACTATAGAGCCCACATCCCATAATTCGGATGGGCTTAACAATGTTACTTTCTATGGGGAATGTATTGCTTGTGGCTTACCGTTTGAGGGTGAGGATGTGGTTAGTGTCTACATGCTTGCATGTAGACACCAATACAAGCATGTAGACACTAATACCACCACATCGACATGTGTGAATACTAGCTGTAGCCAGAGAATCCAAGAGCTTCCCTACAACCGAGTGTCTACCCAACCATTAATGTTTAGTGACTATCCTTGGGGAGAGAAGCTTGCAGAGGAGTTTTCATTTGATGTACGAGAAGAGAGTGGAGCCGGTGGGTGTGGGGGTAGAGAATACAACGAAGAGTGTTACCAACAACAAGATAGAGGAGAAGACTACTGAGGAGATGGCTCATTTGGATGATAAAACAAAAGTTGATGGGCAAGGAAAAGAGAATGCAACAAGGAGTGCTATTAAGAAGTTCGAGAAGAAAACTGTTGAGGAGGAGATTTCCCATTTGGATGACGTAACATAAGTCGGTGTGTACACTTCTTTGAAAATACTCAGTGATGTCAATTATAGCCCTGACGCAGAGGTGGAAACCCTTCAACAATGGGCGGACAAGTTTTTAAAGAAGAGAGGAGGAAGGGGAAAAAAAAATAATGGTGAAGCCAGTATGTTGCGCTGTCTTATCTTTAGAATTCGTGGACATATATGTGTAAGACAGGGTTGTCTTGTCTTTAGAATTTGTAGACATATATGTGTAAGACAGGGTTATCTTGTCTTGCAACTTTGTGGACATATGTGTATAAGACACGGTTTAATGATTTGTTTTTTAATGCAGGCAGGCAGCACAAGAAAGCTAAAGTAGATGCAATGGAGCAAGGATGTGACCCTTTGGAAAATGCAAGGAGTTTTGGACATGCAGAGGAGGGAGAAAAAGGCAGCCCCTTTCTTCCCAAAAGTACTCCCATACCATGTGCTAAGCCTAGAGCCTACAAAAATCTTTAGAGTAGCAATATCCTTGAATGCACATTCCATGTTTTGAAGGGAGGATGTGAAAAGCATTCACACCACATACAACGCACTCTTTGAGTATGTAAAAATGTCTATAAATGCAATAGATCCTCCAATACGCTTGCATGAGGCAAAGTTCCACTTCTGTAATCTCCACTTTTGAATTATACTTTTTTTAATTTGTGCATCTACTTATACTCTCTTTTTGTAATGAAAGCATAGTTCTTATTGTGATAAAGTATACTATTAAGCATGTTTATTTGCTAATACGGTTCACTTATATAAGACCACGGCACCAAAAAAAGTTAAGTTGCTAGAAACTGCAGTAGAAGTCGTAGGTGTCAAAGTTTCAAGAAGATTATTGGAAGAGAAATCCAGCACTTATGCTCGACCTTAACAATGTATTAATGAACACATTTGACCCTATAAGGGCCAAATGTCCCCCTGATTTTGGCTTAGATACTATAGAGTGTATTGGCGGTGAAGCACTATCTATGGAAAGATGCACATCAGTTCTTGGTTGTAGCAAGTACATATGCGAGTGTGTTTATTTGGAGCATTGAAAAGCTTGCTAATGTAGAACATAAGCTAGAAGAATGCTTTGCAAGAACAAAAGGTTTGTTGGCTGGGTGGATCGCACAGAAAAGTTGTCTGGTTGCTGCTGCTGATTTTAAATTTCCATCAGGGAAACCTGTATTTTTTAAGCATCTCAGACAGTTTGAAAGTTGTATCCGCAATTCAATAGCACCAACACCTTCTTGGTGGATGACTCTACATACAAGTGTAGCGAGAATCTTCTTGGCACGTATGTGATAGTCCCAAGGATGGAGGACCGGGTCTCCGGCAGAGCTATGGGGTTTCATGATGAGTGACCTCAGGCCATGGTTGCATAAGTGTCTGCTATCAGTTGATCGGGTGGAATGGGCATCAGTGAGCCCATTTAATGCGCTTGCACGGGCTGAAAATAAGTTTGTATAAGAGTCTACTCTTCAAGGAGGAAGAATTTACCTTATGATGAATGGTTGAACATGGAAGATAATATGGAAAGGCTAGGCAAAAGATGGAAAAATACGAGGTGAGGGAAAATTATGTACCACTCCTTATACATTTTTGTATAGGTTGCCTTTACAATGTAAACATGGGGAAATTTATATACCCCTCCTTAGACATTTTTGTATATTGCCTTGACAATGTAAAGATAAAAAAATTTATGTACCCCTCGTTATATACTTTTGGATATATTGCCTCGACAATGCAAATATGGGAAAGTTTATGCACCCCTCTTTATGATGTAAATTGTAAAATTTTGCTGGTATAAATGCAAGAAGTTACTGACATTAATGTGAAGTTACTGACATTAATGTCATTTAATGTGTAAACTACTTGATCATCATGTTCTCTCATGCATAGTTTGATGTTCTCAATGAGTACAGTTAAGTATCCAAAAAAAATATTTGTACTTCAACCATGCCTTGTGCATTGTATTGTAACCTATTGGGAAAGTACTTAAAGTGTGTGCATGTAAGTACTATATAAGCTTCATAATAAAGAGCTTGTATAGTATTGTGATGTTATATTAAGTACTTGCAAAATATCATATCTTCATGCAAAGTAATTTTAGTACTCATGAGAAGCTTTTCGTTTACTTTAAAATACTTTATAGGCTTTGCAAAGTGGTTTAGAGTACATTATAAGCTTCATAAAGTACTTTATGTGCTTTGCAAAGTGGCTTAGAAAGAGTTTACTTTAAAGAACTTAATAAGCTTTCTAAAGAGGTTACAAAGTGGTTCTGCAACATGGTTTAAAGTAAATTGGTTTTGTCAAGTGGTTTTGAGATTTTGAAAATTTGGAAGTACTTTTTTCAGAGAACACTAGCTACATCCAGATAGCATTTATAAATGTAACTACTTAACTCACATGTCATTGATTCATTCAATCTAATGTTAAAGACACATCATATACCCAAAACCAGTCATTAATTCCTTCTACCTAATGCCGAAGACACATCATGTTGCAGTTGTAGTTGTAGAAGGCAGCTGTAAAAATTTACACTACCCTAAACTGATGAAAGGCATGCTATTATACATATTTTCTTCAATCTCAAGTGATAGCCTCTAAAGATTTTTCCCTTCTAGTATGGGATCCATATCAAATTTGATGGCCCGCACTAGCTGTGCATACATGAGAACGGGAGGTTTGTTGACAAGCAGCTCTCACACATCATCGTGGACTCTCTCATAGTAGTATCCCATAACTACTAGCAATCCAGCGGGAAGAATATTGCCCCAATTATTTGACATCACCCTAGGTATTCTTTCCTTTTTCTTACAACACTTAATAATGTATAAATCTTCACCTTTCTCCTTGTTACTTGACACATTGACAGCAAAGTTGCCTCCCACACACAATGCGTGTCACTCAAGGCAACTGGTTGACTAGCATACATGGGGGTATCAACATCCTCTTCATCACTACAGCTATCATTTGATCCTTCACTACCACCCATGGGGGCAATAGTATGGTACTCCCAACTTTCTACATATATCTTATTCTTGCATCGTCTCCCTTTTCCCTGCATACATGGATCACAAATGCAAGAGAGCTTCCTACATCTCATGGAACATTTATCTGTAGTTGAGTATTCGTTAACAGAATACATAGACCATGAGCCTACCACACGCTTGCATTCCAACTGAATATCTCTCTATACTTCATCCTCTTTGATTTCCCAAAAGACTCAGTTCATCTCACTGCTACAAAACATGGCCCTTAGAAAATTTACGACATCAACTGCACACTTTAAAGTCCATCCATTTGGTTTCAGTTGTTCATGTGTAAGCTCTCTCTTTATGACAACTTTAGCTCCGTTCTCCTTTCCCGTGGCCTGAAGCTGGAAAGCTCCATAACATTTCTAGGCCAGTTAGGGTAAAGTGCTTAACAATAAAGTAGAAAGGGCGCTTTGCTTTGAACTAGGTTACACATCCATTCGACCACACCCAATGACGTTTTCTTGCAAGTCCCTGATGTTTAAGCCACTGGTCATGTAAAAGAAAGAAATGTTGCACAAAGAGGGTGTCATGTGTTTTGTCATCCGACATAGAAATGGAGAGTTTTCCTAACATCATTTTTTTTAGTGTGCACATATGTTATGTGCACTAAGATGGTAATCTGACAATTGTACCGATGCATGGACTGTATTTCATTCTACCCTTTAAAGGTATAATTCTCAGCAAAGTCAATTACTGAGACCACAACATCACATGGAAAGTTCTCAATATAATGTATGTATTTTTTAGCCTGCTACCTACAAATGAAGTTGTACTGAATAAAACTCTTGATGTGCTTTGTAAACAAGGATAAAAAATCAGGAGATTTCATCTGTTGCACCAAAAGATCTTTGCTCTGTTTCTTTCCACCATCTTCATCAAGTTTTCCTATCTCTATATCTTGAAATACCTTCACAAGGAGGAGCAAGTAAATTATCTATTGTCTTGTTAGGACATAGCTTATGCCACATTCACCACACAGTCTCATCAAGCATTCATAACTGTGGAACAATGCATCTATTGGTTTTGGGCATAGTAATTATTCACAAAGAGTTGTCTGTTGTAGATACAATTCGTAGCTCCACACATAAAATTGCTCCTGCTCTTGTCACAAACACTACAAGCATGTGTGCATAGTGTCCCATGGAGTTTGAATTGTTTCTGTTGCATGTAATTGAATACTTCTTTCAAAAAATCATTTGCACATGTGAAACATAGAAGGAAGTGTATCGATCCTTCAACTTGCACACAAAGAATGGCTTGAGGCCCTCAAAGAATCTTTGAGAAATCTTGATCTATGGGTAGCGGGCCTTGAATCTTTTAAAGAACACCTACCACAAAACAAATATTGGTTAATAGTATATCTAGACCACTAAGAACACTTAATAGTACTTGAGAACCACTTAGAGGTACTTAAGTACCACTTGACAGTAACTCTGGACCAGTTAATAGTACCTCAAACTATTTAGTAGTACTGCAAAACCTTAGTATTGCTTTAGCACCACTTGACAGTACTTTTGGATCACATAGAAACACTTAATCGTACATCTAGACCATTTAATAGTATTGCAGAACCACTCAATTGTGCTTTAGGACCACTTAATAGAAATCCTGGACTATTTAGCTTGCCTGTCCATTCAAGCCTTGTAGTTTATGGTCAAATCTTGAACATGAACAACAATTGAGTACTTTGATTTTTTGTTTCCATGTTCGAGGAAGATGTAAGTTCTTCAGTCTCTCCTTCAAAAACATCTGGTCTAATTTGGGCAAAGAGAATTTTGGAGACTTGAACATTGTTTATAGTCCACTTTCCATGTTGATCTCATTTGATTTCTCATGTCAAACACAGCCTATGGAATGAAATCAACATGAAAATTGGATTACAAACAATATTATGTGTCCGTTTGTTTGAGAAGATCCTCTGAGAGAATGCTGACAACTTTGGCCTCCTGACAAACCCATCTTGCTTCTTTCATCATCTGTAACAATAGGACTAACAAGACAATTAAAAAATGACCACTAAGAGTACTTATATACCACTTAATAGGACTTAATAACGACTTAATAGTACTACATTACCACTTAATAGTGCTTCATGACCACTTAATAATGCTTCAAGACCACCTAATAGTGCTTTAACACCACTAAATAGTACTTTTGGATCACTTAGAAGCACTTGCTGGTACTTTTGAACCACTTAATAGTACTTAATAACTACTTAATAGTACTACAGAACCTCCTAATAGTGCTCCAAGACCACTTAATATTGCTTAGACCAACACCACTTTATAAAACTTCAAGAATTATTTAATAATACTACAGAGCTACTCAATAGTGCTTCAAGACCACTTAATAGTACTTTTGTAGCACTAACAAATACTTTAGTACCACTTAATAGTACTTCTCAACCACTAAGAAGCAACTGAGAACCATACTTTAAGACCCCTAAGAAGTGCTTATAAACCTATCGGTAATACCTCTAGACCACTTAGAAGTGCATCTGGACCATTTTATAGTACCTAAGGACCTATAAGAAGTCATTCTAAAAGGAGTTTAGAATTATTTAAAGTACTTATACCTATTCCCCAAGTAAGTTTACTAGGCTTGAAGTCCTTTTAAAAGATCTGAAGCACTTTTAGGTGGCCTTCAAAAATATAAATTGGCACAAAAGTACTTCAGTACCACTTTACAATCATTGGAAGTTCTTTTGTGCCACTGAAAGTCCACCCTAAAAGTTCTTTAAAGCTAAAATTATTGCCTAAAAGTGGTTCAAAGCTATTAAAAGAACCACCAAAAAGTGCTTTAAAACCATTAAAAGCACCACCTAAAAGTGCTTCTGAGTGCCCAAAAAGTGCTCTAGGACTACTGTTATGTTCAGATGACACTAAAGTTGCTCCAAGTGGTACTCAAGTACATGCAAGTACTAGAGTTTCTGAAGTACTAAAGTACATGGAGTATTAAAATTGTTCCAAGTGGTAGTAAAGTACATGGAAGTACTAAAGTGCCAAAGTTGTTCCAAGTGGTACTAAAGTAGTAGAGTGTCTAAAGACGCTCTAGCATTGTTGTTACTTTCAATCTATTTTCAAGTGACACTAAAGTTGTTCCAAGTGGTACAAAAGTACATGGAAGACTTCAGTATCACTTTAAAATCATGGAAAGTTATTTTGTGCCATTGAAAGTACACCTAAAAGTGATGCAATGCTATTAATAGTACCACCTAAAAGTGGTCCATAGCTATTTAAAAACCCTAGAAAGTGCTTCAAAGCTATTAAAAGTAGCACTTGAAAGTGCTTCAGAGGATTTAAAGGTGCTCTAGGACGGCTATTATTTTGCTTGGATAAAAGTAAACTACAAACCTGATTTCTTTAAAGGGCTAAACATGTACTCCTGTTCTCATAAAAGATGTAATTCATAAAATTAACAGTTGGGTGGGAAGCTTGTGCTTTTATTATGAGTATTAAGGACCTAGGAAATCAAATAATTACACAATATGTTTTAAGAGAACTTCTTCAAATATGCATGTCCATGGATGCATCTTCATCGGCTTGATTCTTCAGATCATTGTACTCACCATGAGCTGCTCTAAGATGATGTCTCCAAGTGAGAGGGCTTCCTTGTGGGCGTGCCTGCCCGGAGTGGTGAGTAGGTCACAATTCCCTAGGCCATTCACCTATAGGCATGAAGGCCTATTTTAGTCAGGCTAGCTTGGCCCCCAGTTAGGGCATGGGCCTAGTTAGGCACATAACTAGGTCACGTCAACCAACTTGCTTGGACAAGTCAACCCGACCGTAATCCAACCCTACTTGGGTCAGGTAGGCAAGCTAGGTGGGGGTCTATGAAAGGTCCCTCCGCTTCCATTCACTGTTGGGGTTCTCCTAGAGCATTATCTCTCTCTGCCACCGCTGAGTTGTATCCCTAGAAATACAATTGCTATTGTCTCATTTCGATGTCTTTGTCTCTCTCTTTGTCTGTACGCTTCCGCACATGCACAACTCACACTTTTTCCCTTTCACCTTCCCCATTTTGGGTGCCCTTTTACCTCCCAAATTCTAATCTCATATCTTTTCACTTCTTTGGGCCGACCTCACCCTTGGATGGATTTTTACATAATCTTACCATTTCATCATCATCTCTCTCTCTCTCTCCTCTCTCTCTCTCTCTCTCTGCCCACGTGGCAGTGCTCAGCTCATTTCCATGCACCCATGGGACACTTTCAACATTTTCCCTCATGGAGGCATGCATCTACCAAAGGTGTCAATCCCCTGCATATGGGGGCTCACAGTAGTGCATTGACCCTACTACCCTAACAAAATGATGTACAGCAAGTGGACAATTACCCAATAGAAGAAGAAATTGAAAGACCAGCAGAGAACATTTAAGACAGTGCACAAGTGGATCGGAAGTACATGCAATACAGCAATAAGAATTTATTGGAAGTACATGCAATACAGCAATAAGAATTTACGTCAGAAAAAATTTGTAGAACCCAACGACTGAGTAATAGAAAACCTTCTCCAACAACTGTGTATCTGGTTGCCAGAAGCGATACATATCTTCAACAGAGGTGAGTTGATCCATTTGAGATGCTTATGCTTGCCTTACAGGAAGTAGAACCTTCTTGAATACCTTGAGGCCAATTCTCAGAAGTTCAAAAGTTAATAAGCTCATCAAGCAAATGTATAGGATGCTTTACAAAATAATGTCTCCCCATCCTCTTGCAACAAACATCTTTTTTGTTGGGGTAGAATCGAGTCTCAAGTGTCCAAAATTCAAAAATAAGATCTTTTAACATGTGTGATGATGATACTTATAGGTTGCTGTCTATGGCATGTTTGTAGGGGCAAGACTCCATCCTCTTCTAATTGTAGGGGAGCGTTGGCTGCACAAAGGTTTCTCTTATGGGCACCTAGAACCTTTGCTACCTTTGCCAAGTTGATAGGTTCGTTGTTGCCAACTTCTCTATTGAACCCATTACCATTAAATACGATGACCTCTTCAAGAAAAGTTCATCTTTTGAACGGGGCACTTTAACTCATGTCAACGTGTTGCGAATGTTGGCTAGCACAGTCCATTTGTAACCCATTTCTTTAGGTCGAACATCCTTGAAAGTGGGATGGAGGAGTTCTTGAAATAGTTGCTTACAAGTATCTTTGTCGAGGCTCTTTGTCTCCTCGTACCAAGAGTTAGCTACGATTCTACAAATCTTCCTCCTTTCCTTCTCATCAATGGACCTATTCTCTTCAGCACTTTGCTTCTCCTTGGCTTTTTATCGATGTTCCTTTTGCTTTGAAGACCAATACTTCATGATAAACCTTTTCCCTTCCTGATCAAGAACAACCATGCCTCCATTTGCTTGCAGTACTACATTGTGCAAAAAATGATCTTCTACCATTGCATGCCCATTTGCATTGTGCAAAAATTGATCTTCTACCATTTGCATGCCCATTTGCATTATGCAAAAACTGATCTTCTCCCATTGCATGCCATCCATACTCTGCAAGTTCCTTCAACCTGAAAACTATCAAGGAGATAAGTGGAGGGAAACACACTTTATATACGTGTCGCATGAGAGAGAGAGAAAGAGCTAATGACGTAACACAACTCTTGCTAGCCACAACAGACGAAGATGAAGAAGCAGACAGAGGTGTGGGAAGAACGAGTGTGACACACTCTCTAAAGTTTGAAAGACTCTATTTCTCATGTACTCCTCTGGCATTCAAAATCCTCCAACTACTCTTTGTCTTCAAAATTCTCCTTAGAGAGGGCGGCGAATGATGGAGAGGTTGATGATAGAGGAGTGAAAAAATGGAGAATCCTTAAAGATAACAATGTGACGCCTGATAGAAGGAAGAATGACAACTTGAGGGAGAAGCTATTGAAGACAAGAAAGTGCAAGAAGAGTGGAAGGAGGTGGGGAAGCTAAAGGAGGCATGGAAGCTCAAGGAGGCATCAAACGTGACATCAATGGAAGAGTTGACAAAAAAAACTATGTTCCGACTCCACAATGTGCAGTACTAGTAGAGAGAGAGAGAGAGAGAGAGAGAGAGACCCACGTGACACAATGTGGATGAAAGAAACGGAAATAATGGTTCACCATAAATCCATATACTCTACTCATTCTTTCCATTGACAAAGCACTACCGGTTCTATTTACTTGCACGTTAGTAGGTTTACCCATTCTTTCTTGGTCGCACGTTCTTACCTTTAGCCACTACTTGTTAGCACTTGAAAAAGTAATGTCAATGACACTACTTTCTGAAACATCTATCCATGCTTTCACCCCTACCTGTTCCCAGGTCAATTTTTTATAGGCCTAACACACACTTTTCCCGTTTCTATTTTCATGGATAGTGTGTTCTACTTGGTGTAAGTCTCATCGACCATCTTCAATGATTTCCCTCATTACATTCATACCCTTTCATCACTAATTTCATTTTCAATGATCTCCCTTGCTACATTGCCATCCCCATTCATCACTGATTTCATTTCATTTCTTTCCTTCTTTTATAGGTTGAATACCAACTGGTCCATAATGGAGATCACACATAAGGTACTGTGGCATACACTGATATGTTTGCACATTCTATTGGCAACCATTGATATCACAATTATACACTACTTTCATTATTTAAGAAGTCCTAGAGGAGGGCTCTCCTTGATGGGCAATGACGCCAAGCTACCTCCAGTTGCAACTACTACTACATTTTCTTGTTCACTCTTGACAAGTGGGATGGAAAGGTAGGGGCCCACTCCCTTATTTTTGGAGGTGTGCGAACCTGAGTTAGGGCGAGTACACACACGTGCGCGCGCACGCACGCACAAAGAGAGAGAGAGAGAGAGAGAGAGAGAGAGAGAGAGAGAGAGAGAGAGAGAGAGATTTCCTATGGAATTTTCAAAGAAGAGTTTCATCGTCTTTAGAAAGATGGTTACTTTACTTTGAGCAATTAACTAAAGGGGCTTCTTCTAGTTTCACATCAACTTTCTCTAAAATCTTCCCTTTCCATTGTGATAAGATTATTTGAACTCCTAAACTTTCATCTATTTGCAAAGCAAACTTTGAGATTCCCTTATTAATAGCTTTTAAAAGGCAAGACTCTTTTGAAGAGTACAATCGAAATTCGATGCCTTTCACAAAAAGGTCTCTTAAGTCACTAGAAAGCAAAATTGAAGTATGAGCTGTGACTACATGTCCTAAATCAACATTAATAAAGCTTATAACAAGGAGGTTCTCTAAGGATAGAAGATTGTGAATGCTCTAAAAGCCGTTACCTATCTCTCCATAGCTGAAAGCCTTTTGTCCTAAAGTTTTTACATACTTTCAAGCTACTACTGGACGCTTCCAAATTCTTCTCACATAATGAGGGAGAGAATCCATTACTTAGGAGACTTCAAAATTGAGTTCAAGCCTACCTTGTCAAGAGAAGGAGAAGTAAAAATACAAATCAAGAGTTCCTTATTTAGATAAAGTTCTTTGCTTTGAAAGGAAGCTTTTAGTTTAAGAAGCGATCCAACAAAGTTTAAGTTGTATATAATGAGCTTATTTAGATTCAAATCCTCAAAAGAGAAGTTTTCCAAGGCGTATTGAAGTTTGAAAAGTTTTTCAAAAACTCTTATTGAAAAAAGACCTAGAGACATTAGTCTCTCTAGGTAAAGAAGTCTTCTTTTATAGTCTTGAAAAACTCTTGGAACTTAGGAAGTTAAAGAAACTGAAAGAGGAGGAAGAGGAAGTGAGGGAGGCAAATCATGATCAACATGTGAGATTGCAAGAGAGCTAGGACAATCCCGTAACAACTAGCAAAAGGGCATGTTTCACAAGAACTAGTTATCCCTTGCATAAGAAACATCATATCATCACAAAATGCCCTATTTGGCCTGCATAACCATGCTGGTTATACTCTTGCAAGGCCCATTATATCGAGTTGCAATCTCTTGACATAAGCCCAAATAGTCCTCCATTATATGTCACACATTGAACTTTTCGCAGCATATTTACAAATTTACAAGTTTGTACGAATCCTCACATAGTAATCAAGATTGCATGTCCGCCTCAGAATCCAAAGAATGTTCCTGAGAGCCAGGAGATAAGAGAGCAACCTCATCCTTTGGGAACAAAATACGACTCACAGTTACTGTAGCCCAAGTAATACCAATACTGGAGTTTTCCATAGGGGTGTGCCCAGTGGAGTATGCACATGTCCAAGTAAAAAGGAGAAGTGGCATCCGGGCTGATACAATTTTCCTAGTACCATCATTCAAGATCTTTTCCTTTGCTTTGTCTTGAGCCACAGGAGGCGGTTGGGCATTACCATTCTTGGCAGGAGCAACCTCAGCATGTCCCTTGTCTTGAGCAACAAAAACTAAGTCCAAAAGTCCTAGGGGCATCCTTGGTTGGTATAGGAACAAGCATAGCTTCAAGTGGAATCTTATGTAAGGCCTATGACCAAATTTCTCGCCTTCAAAACAAGCTCCTGCAAAAAGACCCCATTTGAACTTGTAAAGTGCCTTGCGCATGGCCACATTAATCATTCACTAAATATGATTATGGGATGGGGACATCCATATCCCACACGATGCAAAGCACGTTTGAATTCCCATTATGCTTGGGTGGATGTACCACCTTGCGAAAGGAGGCTGTGATTTTCAACAACAAATTTTACAGGCATTGAGGAAAATCCACCACCTTAACCCAAACCGAATCAAAGCAAAGTAGTCCAATCTAAGAGACCAAGGCAAAACATGAACCATTTGCTGCCCAAAATGACGAGGAGAAATTTCTAGCAACATTTCCTTGTGTTGTTCATCTGTCATTATCACTTTAAAGAACCCCTCGGCTTCATAATTAACTTTTAGAACAAAGCATCCACCCAAAGTACAAGTCAACCAATTTTCCACATCTACAGCAACTGGCCAGGGAATAAGATAATCATAGCATTATTAGCATATAATTGCATTGGATCCACTATATCATCCACCTCCATGGGTACACCATTCGAGGGAACGGGTCTTTACAATCCTTTCGGGTGCCTTTGAACCCTTCATGCATAACTTCATAGACTAACTAAGCCTCATGAGAAGTATTAAAAGGGTCATCCTGACCCATGACCTGCTTCATCGTTCCTAATCTTCTCTTCACGCTTGTGAAGGCTTGATCCTTTTGTACACACTCTTTTTCTACTTTGTAGGTTACTCGCATAATTTTTCTTTTGCTTCAAAAAGAATACTACGGCCTGTTATAGTGTTGTAATGCTATGCTGCAATTAAAACAGGAAATTTACCATTAACTTAAAATTAATACCACCAAACATCATTCATCACACAACTTAAAACTGAGAATAATTGAAAGAATGGAACACAAAAAACATGAGGCCGCATGATGTGTGAACAAGGATCACCCCTTGCCAGAACTCAAGCACCTATCATATTTTTTGTATTCCAATAATGCTAAATCTTAATACAATGTTTTTTTAAAATTTAGAAGAGACCTATGAAATCCTATAAGAATATAAGACTAAAAACCACTCCTTGATAGTTGAAAGGAATTTCAATGCTTCCATAAATAGGACAACAAAAGATGAAGTCTATGTAGCCAAAACTTGGTGAGGGTGATAACCCTAGAAACTCTATCACATGTATTTGTATTTATGATGAACACCGACCGAATGTAATGGCAGTGGAACGTGGATAGGGCTAGCTAGTCAAGCTGGAGCCACTGCTTCAAACGGCACCAAATTCGGACAGGTAACATTTATTTTATTAATAAAGATGTGCACCCATGTGTTTGGAACAATAGTAAAGGGGAGTGCATTGAATGGTAGATGCATGGGTCATAGGTCAAGGGTAGGTCTAAATGGGAAGATGACACTTGAGTAATCTCAAGGGACATTATTGAAAGGGTATATCACCCTTCATTGTGAATCTCACGTAGTATTCTCTATTCACCGTGCATTCATCCGCCTTCGCTCTCCCACCTTGCATGTAGGTCGAAAAGAGAAACAAGTACTCTCACAAGGGTGCTCTTCCCCCATTGGAGGGCCAATTGGCATTCAAATTCTGCATACATTGCACACATTTGCATTCTTGAAGAGTCTGGTTCTCCAAAAACTAAGGAGGCTGAAAATGAAGTCCTCATGCTTCCTTCATCCTCCTACCACAAAGACACTCTTACAATCACTTCTCACATTAGAAGAAATAGGAATCCAATTCCCACAATCGAATTTAGGTGAAAGCACTAGAAAATCCCCCCAAATTTCTCAACAGAAACTGATCCATAGCCTCAATCTCAGTTCAGCAATGAAATAGTCAATCAACAAGAAGCCAAATGGTGTCAAAACTCAAGAATATCAACTCAACAGTGATGATCAGGAGTTCTAACATGAAATCGTCAACTTAGGAGCAAAAAGCTGTGTCCAAGAAGTGAAAAACATCAACCAAAAAGAGGAATCTATCAAATTGTGAATCGTGATACCACATGATGCTTGGATGTGACCAGAACACGACCTTGGATGAAATCACAATTGATATGGGCCTGTTTCTAGCAAATGGCAATTTTGCCAGATGCTGATTTTGTGAATTTCCTGGCTTAAACAAATCCTAGATGTCCAGCCAATTGACGAATTCCCACTTTTCTCTTCCAGGTGCCCAAAACAAGAACAAAATCGATTCCAGAAGATGCAGAAGATCAAAACTACAACAAAGAAACCTTGAAGAGTGGAGTTTGCAAAATCAGCAACCAATTGAGCTCCCATATCACATCGCGTATGGAACAACCAATGCAGCATAAATGATTACACACCTTACTCACAATCCCACTTATATTTAGCAAATCTGCTTCCAATTCATGGTGAAATCTGGCACCAAAACAGCAGCAACAAGCTGGAAAACCAATCGGAATTTGGCCTAGAGGTGTCTGGTGATTGAAACAGGGGCTTGGAGGTTAGCAGGAGGTAAAGACAGAGGGCTGCTGCAACACTGAACTAGAGACTGCCCCCACAATGGGGGCCTTTTATAGGGATAGGTAGCGGCTAGCCCCCCTGTCTATTGACCCCAACCTACAACAGACTCTCCACCTGGCAAGTCTATATAACCACAGACCACTAACTGTGCATATGTGGCACAGAGTACACCCCAGTAACCTGTAGCGTCAAGCCCAGGGCATTGATTCCTAGACTTTCAACAGATGAACTGCTCAAAAGACTTTACACAAGAGAGAGCCTCCACAAGTATCCTTGCATGCACAACGATGCTAGATCATTCCCCTATTGTCTTACACTTGCAACAAGGGCTCTCCCAACTAGTACAGCAATGAAGGCTTAGGCATGAGGACATAGGCACGTCCTTTGAGAGAGAAAGTGGGCTTGTAGACGTAACTTGGCCTTCATAGCGAGGCTTGGGGAGGAGGGACGTACCTCCAAGGCAGACATGAGTGTGCTAGACTGCATGCATAAGACAGAGGCTAACAGGGTGACAGGAGCACACATCAATTTTTCCAAACGATGGGGCCGTGCTCAGAATGGACTCAGCTTCAAAGATTTAGGGATGACAAAGGGCAGCTTCACTCAGACCCACAAGGGATCTTGGAAATGACCAACTCTTGCAGGCCAAGGAGGAGATTTGGTCTCACACTCCTACTGTGATCTCCCCATGTATAATGAGGCAGTTGGAGGCTCCCGTTACATACAAGTTCTGCAGCCACTAGGATTAGTTACAAATCATGATCCATGTTGGTTGTGTTATGTTTAAAAAACACCTGAGGGAGAAGCTTAGTTGATATATGTTCGGTGGTTAGCATTATTTCACTGTCATGAACACACAACTAATAGAGACCCTTCAAATTTGGAAGAGGATACACTCAGATGTACAGCCAAAAGGACGCTGTATTGAGATAGAAACCGAGTTAAAAATCTGCTACAAAATGTAGCAGCAGCACATCGCTGACATATGGCACCACAAAGCTCCTGAGATTGCTTTATGCCCTCACGTGGGCCCGCTATATGGGCAAGCCCTTCTGAATCTGGCCAATTTAGCCTGTGTGGGGGCCTATAAACCAGCATCTGGCTGGGTTCTGATGTCCCATGTCTGCCCCATATGTGCGCCTCCGTTTTTCCCAGAGGAAAGAACCTTCTATTAGAAAACTTGAGAAAACGATACAGATCGGCAATCCAAGGGACGCTTGACCGGCAGCTAGCTGCTATGCAACCTCATATCTGGGCCTCCTATGCCAGCCCTATGTCCCTTGTTCAGGGCCCATGAGCAGCCCCACACTCGGGCCAGCTCCATGGCAGTCCATAAGACTGATCTGCCCTAACAGGCGGGTCCAATCAAACCCTAGGAGTACAGTTCTCTGCCCATATGGGAGCCTCATCTGCTGCCCTCATGGCATGCTACAGCTTTGCGCTGTGGCAGCCATGCTGCTGCCTGCATCACGTCTCAATCCAATTCCAAACCTGCCCACATCGCATGCTGACTTCTGCCCATGTGTTGATCCTCTCATTCCCAGGTGCCACTCCTCCCCCTTATCCTCCTCATGTGGGGGACTTACAGGTGGGGAGTTGACTCATCTAGCCCACACTACAAATTTCTACGTTCGCAGAAATTAGACTTTCTAGAAATCTCCCGTTTATGTGGTAACAAATGATAACGTGGCATGCAGAGTCATCAGGCCCTTAAGCTCTCAACAAATGCAATTGGATTGTAAATGCAACTCACACACTAAATGACAGAGAATATATCCTACAAATTAGGCTTGGGAGCTGCACATATGTAGAATACGGCACAAAGTCTGCCCTAAATTATTAGTTAATCTCCAAAAGCAAATGTGCATTGAGAATGGCGAAAGACTCCCATGCTTTTCAGTTTCCCTCCCATTTCACCTTTTGGAGAAGCTATATTTTTTCTGAAAAGGTAAAGGTGTCCCCAACAAGGTAACAGAAACCAATGTATAAATAGCTCCTCGAACTCCAAAATCAATGTCATGTATCCATAAAGGCAGTATGCCAGCAAAACCTCATCCCATAGCATGGAAAGGTGTCTCTTTCACACCAGGCACTTCAACACCTTTTCATTCACAACAAACCGCATCCCGTATTCTTTCAGAATGTTATAAATGTGAGATTTAGACAGAAATGTAGTCGAATTGCCAGAGTGGCTTTCGATGAAGAAAATTCTTGGAGGCTTACCAGTATAATATCGATAAGCTTTCCTGCCCGAGCTAGAGAAACTAACCCCATAACAATTAGGTCGTGTTAACACTAGCATGGACATCTTCTTCTGACACTGCATCAGCAAGCGAGGCTGCTAGGCTTTCCGCCAAGCTAGGACCTGATCGACCCGTGTTCAATTTGATGTCTGTTGGTTTCGGCTTCTGGGCGTTGATGGACTTTGGCAACCACTCCTGCTGCGTGTTAAGAACGCTAGGTTGGGAAGAGTTGTTCACCCTAAAATCATCAACATCTAGCCTTACAGGTACAAGATCCTTCCAAGGGTCAATAAGCATTGATTTCTTTACAAAAAGATCCGGATGATCCCTGGCACTGGCATTCCCGGTTCTATGCAGCTTTTGAAAGTTCTTACTCCCAGACCTGCCCAGAAATCGATTATCCCTGTTCCCTCCAGGACTGCCCCTCCCGCCTGGACTTCGGTTCAAGCCCGCCCAAGAGCTTCCTCGCATACCAGGGCTGCTTCCGGGAGTTCTCGGGTTTGAGTCGTTGTACTTCTTATCATTCACTCCGGTTCTTTGCGAAGGGGATGTGGCGGGCTCTTGAGCAGGCAAAGAAGGCGTACAGAAAGCGGCACTGTGGTAAGAATGAGGAGCAGAAGATGGCTGGGGACTTCCAAACCCAGACCCAGAATCGTAGCTAGGATTAGGTCTGGCGTAGGGGCCGGGAGGGGTATAGAAATTGGGCTGCCAGAGCTGGCGCGGCAGGGACGGAGACCCATGATAAGCAGAGGGCACGCCAGAGGAAAGCGAAGATGCAGAGGCATGAGAGGGAGCAGGAGAGCCGCGGAATTTCTTTTTCTGCGATCCGGTGAAAGCAGCGAGCGGGTCTGTGTAGTAATCGAATCGGGGAGTGGGATGGTCCGGCAGCTGGGGTTCAGAGGGGCACAAGGGAGGCGTTCCCAGAGGCGAAAACTGTGCACCTTGCTGCTGCTCCTCCTCCTCTTCTCTGCCTCTGCCTCTGCCTCTGCCTCCTCCTCCTCCTCCTCCTCCTCCTCCTGCCATGGCCTCCTCCCTCATCGCCCTCAACTTATCCCGCCTCTTCTCTGAGCTTTCCTCCATCAACCCACCACCAACAACGTTGATACTTGCCTCACATTCTACTCTAATAAGTGCCCTGGAGAACTTTCAAACAAAATTGATGGATTAAAAGTAAGGGATAAATGGGGGACGCGAGTAGTTTCAATTAAACGATAGTGGACGGTAGCGGGCCTTAAAAGAGGGATGCACGTGAGATTGGGGAGAGGTGGAACGACCACTTATGAAGGTCCCTAGCGTTCATTTTGACTCAGGATCAAACTCGGTTTTTGGTTAAAACTGCGAAAAGCGTGGAGAAAGCATGCACATGCAAGCGTTGCGGAGAAAGACAGGCATGGGCTTTCTGCAGTCGGATGCAGCCTTAAAACCAGCAAGTACGTATGTAACGCTACTATCCTTGGTTCAATGATCAATTATGAAGGGGTATTAAAAAGAAGGGACTTCCTAAAGGGGGAAGGGGAAGAGGGACCATTTATAATACTAGTATGAAAACCTGTGGCAAAGCCACGGAAATCAAGGTGATACTTCTCCACGAATAGATTCACCAAAGTCAAAGATCAGTAAAATAATTTGGCACATGTGAATCCAATGACTTTCGTTATCAACATTTCATCAAATACTCCAAGACCAAAAAGGATCTCAACATTACATAATGCACCATGGTTTTCCGATTCTAAAGCAAGGTAAACAATAGTTGATGCTAACCTCCGAATGACTCAGTTATCTTTACCGTAGACTCTCTTTGTGATCTATGGAATTCCATCTAGAGAAAATCTTCGAATAATGTCATCCTCACATGCAAAGTAGTCCCAACTGCTCGAGCGTTAATTTGCTACATCAAGATTCAATTCAAGAGATTTCTTGTTAGAACCCAAGGACGTCTTGTCCATCCATGCTAGAGATGAGGGACGTCCAAAGAGCAGTAGTCGGAGTCCATTGTTCCCCTTCCATCTCCATCTTCTCGTCCTCCACCTCTAGCTTCTTGCTCTCCTCCTTCTAGCCATGGTTCTCATTGATACTTAAGCCTCCTCCCATATTTAAATCAACAACCATCTCTTTGTTGTTGAGCACATCCCAAACGTGCATCAGCATCGCTCATGCTCTCAGATCCTTCCCCCCTGATCCAGATATTGACACTCTCTTCAACTTGATACTATCCAAAGTAACGTGTTCCAAAACTTCTTCCTTGTCTCCAGCGTCCTACTCTTGCCTTTGACATCCTGCTAATAGCTCAGAGGGAATCACACTTCTCAAAGGTTCAAAAGCACTACGACATAGCTCAGGTATAGATAGATGCCTTTGAAACTCTTGTCCCGCACCCATTCTTACAAAAATGCGTCCTCACAATCCAACCTTTGGCAACATGCAATAGCATATCCTCACATTCAAAAACGTGTATCCACATCGTGTGATCAGGAAAAACTCTCAAAAAACTAGAATAAAGCTCATTGCAGATCTCATTAACTTGTTCCGAAAGCTTGCATTACTAACTGTTAAGTTTTACGTTTCTTGTTGGTTTGGTTTCAAGCGATGTTATCCTCTGCATCATGGGATAAAGTCTTGTCCATGCCAAGATGGTCCGGTGTTTCGAAGTCTTTCATGTATGAGGATGGAGGATGAGGCTTCATGTGACGTTTAGCTCACCACTTGATATAATCAAGAATTTCAAAAGCCGTACATCGGTTGCACCGCTCTCCAAAAGTTCAAGAGTTTGAAGCCTTTTTGAGGCCTCTCGAACCTTCCCTACAATTCTAGAAGACCACGATCAGTGTTAAGGACTTGCAATTTTGCAAGAAAACAATCAAACACAAAATGACGTTCCGCATGGACTTTAAGGAATCTTTCAAAAAATCAATTTAGTGGCTTCGAATAAACCGCGGATTCAGGCAGCAGCTAGTACAACGTTCGAAGGAGCTATCAAGCATCACGGAGCCTCAACTGGTGGCATTTCCATCTTCCAGATGAGAGCAAGGATGGGCTGAGGAGTATGACGTAGCTAGGGATTTTCATACAAGTAGCCAACTCCCAGGTATTGATGGCGAGGGTTGCACTCGAGGAGCGGGTAGCCATATGGTGCGAATTTTTTGTAGGTAGCCAAGGATTGATGGCGGCAACAGATTGAGTGCAGGGGAAGGCATGCCAAGTGGCAAGGAGAGTGCAAGGAAAATGAAGAAGAGAGCATCTACTTGCACTCCACGTGGTATAACTTTTGAGTGGCACGTGGATCTCAAAAATAAGTAAATATAGATTATGGTTAGCAATAGGCATGCTATACCACACTATAGCTTAGTGGTACGGCTCACTATTGAGAAAGATAAGATTGTGGGTTCTAATCCTTTCTTCAAAAGCTTACTATACCCATAATATTGCATGCTCTTAGACTTAGATTAAGCTATGTTTAAAATAAATTAAGCTTAAATTAACATATGAACATAGATTAATTAGCCTCCTAGGCCAAAACAAATAAGAATAAAGTAAGATGGAGCTAGTATGTCCCCATTGAGAACTCTCTCTCTATATATATATATACATATAGTTCCTTGTTGTCTACATGTTCTAGGTTCCAACTCATGGCCTAACTTATTTGGACTTTGTCTTGATTAATTGCCCCAAGGAAAGGTCTTGGCTACATTGAGTGCGTGCTGAACTGCAATTTCTCACTCATGTAATTAAATGGTGTCTTTCTTCATTAAACTTATTTGGACTAACTTATTTGGATTTTGTCTTGATTAATTGCCCAAGGGAAAGGTCTTGGCTGCATTGAGAGCGAGCTAAACTGCAATTTCTCACTCATGGCCTAATTTATTTGGACTTTGTCTTGATTAATTGCCCCAGGGAAAGGTCTTGGCTGCATTGAGTGTGAGCTGAACTCCAATTTCTCACTCATGTAATTAAATGGTGTCTTTCTTCATAAAACTTGATGGACCGAGCGGCATTTTCCTCTCTCTTCCATGGGCGAGCGGCTGGTGTGAACCTACCCTTTGTGATGATTTTGTTCTCAAAGGAAATTGCATCTAAATGTTGATGCATAATGTACTATTTTCACTCCCATGTATTTTGCCTCATCTCTCTCTCTCTCTCTCTCTCTCTCTCTCTCTCTCTCTCTCTCTCTCTCTCTCTTGCCCTCTCCCTCTCCCTCTCTCTCTCTCTCTCTCTCTCTCTCTCTCTCTCTCTCTCTCTCCCCCCCCTATTCCCTACCTCCACGCCAGCATCTTTTGTGATGCATCTTTGAAAATTCCTCCTCCAACCTTTTGGGTAGGCCTTATGAATGACTAAAGTCATTCATTTCTTTCCCTTGTTTTTTTTTTTGAGCACAAGTACAACAAATACTTCACATGGTGTAGTAGCATGAAGAACTTCTATGGCCATCTTAAGCTCTCGAAATTGGGATGTTATATTGTGATACAACTAATATCTCAATTTGTAGCCAATGGAGAACTTTTTGGCTACAAGAAACTCTTTGTATAGCCCATTCAACACACAACAAATTTGCACACTGCCCGCAAGCATCTCAGGGTTCATGGAAATAATAAACGGAAGCAATTTGCAACACGTGTTTAAATGCCTCTTTCTATGTGCATCCTCTAGCCAATGATTGACATGTAGCATCTCCAACTTCCCATGTGACCCCAATAGCCAGGAAAATGCTGTAGTCGCACTTTTCCAATTAGGAAGCTATGGAAAATGGATCTACCAAACTCCACACAAGCATTCTTATGACTAGTCTGCAACACATGTCTAGATGAGCCTCCTTCTACTTACATCCTCTAACCAATGATCAACACGTGGCATCTCCTCCTTCCTACTAGACCTCAATGGTTTCTCTAGTTGCACTTTCTCCATTAGGAAGTCATAAAAAACAAATGTACTAGACTCTATGTAAGCATTCTTGAGATTGATGGAAACAACAAATTGGAACAATCTCTAACACATGTCTAAATGAGCCTCCTTCTACTTGCATCCTATGACTAATGATTGATATGTGGTATCTCCTAGTTCTTGTGAGATAAAAAAGCACTCTAGTCACAATTTCTTGGTTACAGACTGGTGGAAATTTCTTGGACAAGATGTTGCTAACCAACTACCTTGCGACCTCCCAACTGCTCATCGAAGTGTGATATCTTCCTGACCTAGAAAATGCTCGTGCAAGCTGACCATCAGTGTTTTTGATTCCAACCTCCCCTTTGATTTCCCACAAAATGGCATTGTGATCAATTTCTCCTCATGTCTATCCCAGTCAAATGCCTCCCCCCAACCTTGATATTCATTGGCATTTTTAAGAGGAAAATGGCTTGTAGCTACCCATGATTCATTGTTTTCTTTTTGAAGCAAGATGAATTACATTCAATAGGCCTACCAAGGTGAATTTTGTTGTGCTCAAGTGAATGTTGTGTTGATCTTACTTATAGTGGAGTGTACACTAGTGAGTGATCTTACCAATATATGAAGTTTGTTCCGTATTTGCTTTTTCCTTGGAAAGTGTTTTTCCAAATATGATCTACAATGGAGCCATGGATCATTGTGTGTGTGTTAATGATTTGTTCCATATTGTGATTGATCATTAATTGAGGGAGTTTTGTCATGCTTGGGGGTAGTCAATGTTGAAGTGCATGAAGAGGGACGTTTGTACTTGCTTTAGGTGATCTATATACATTAAGTATTGTTATGGCTCATAATGTAAAGAAGTGGAATATTGTGAGCATGGACTCAACACATTTGTTGAAGTAGTAGCTCTTGCTTTTGAGTTGGAGGTCAGGTTTATAGTACATTGTAATGCCTATTCCTTCTGTAGCGCAAATGTGTTAGAACCCATGGATGGATGTGCTTTTTGAGGCTCTTTGTGCATTTCTTGGAGACAAAGCATAGTTGCTACAAGAATGCTCTTGGCAAAAAGTAAGTCTACTTTGTGTGGGTAGAAGGAGTCCACTAATCAAAATAAGCCTTCTTCAAAGAATACCTAGAAGTCTACTAATAAAAATAAGCTTCAAATACAAAAAAGGAGAAAGATGAAGTTTTAATATGGAGTAAAGGCTCACAATAAAAACTCAAAGTGGATCCCATGATCCTATCTTGAATTGTTACACTTATATGGCGAAGGAAATTTTGATTTTCCTTGCATGTAAAAATCATATTATATGTCTGTGTACCTGAATGACAAAAAGAGTAGAACAAATTCTGGGCTGAAGCTTGCTTTATCCAATTTCCTAAAGAAGCAAAGCGATTTGCCCGCAAAACTTTCTATAACTCAAATCAAAATTTTGATTTTCCTTGTATGTGAAAAGCAAAAACATATTTTCTTGAATGACTAACAAAACAGAATATATTTTTTCATAGACATATCCTTAAAAAAATTCACTTTGGATTGCATTAATCAATATAGTAATTCATATATGAAGCCTTGATAAAAGCTAGACTAATATTTTGTTATTCAATAGTAATAGACACATTATTTTTATGTGCCTTTTATTTTGAATGAAATTTTTGCATCTTTGCAGAAAGTGAAAGAGACCTATGTCATTGGTGCATACAAGAATTTCAATGTTGGACTTGCAATACAAATACAACCGTTGACATTCCAGCAATATGTCAATCTCTTATATATTTGTGAGACTCAATCTCGATGCTAATATTCTTGATGCTCTCAATCTCAATGCACGGGGAATATATTATATATTATCATATAAATATTTTTTATTTCTTGTTCTTTGTTGCCTTTTGTTTTAACATATTTTAAATGCCTTTTCTTTTGTGTCTTGAGGTACTTACAAGAAGAAAACTCTATTGTTTTACAAACACACACCTTGTTTGCTGTAGCTTGCTATTGCCTACTTATTTCATAGCTAGGTATTTTTGTTCTTCAACTTTCAATAATTTAAAAAATCATAATTTTCAAGTAAGAGAATCTTCAATTGATTTACAATTTCCATAAGGCATAGACTAGCTACGTTATTTCAAGTTTGTTCTCAGATAATCTTTCTTTATTCTAATGCAAAAATTTACTACTAGACTCACATCTTGTGATAGGTGCATGGGACATACATTTAGTATCATGAAAACATGAGGATTATCAAGAAATGACTTCTAGCTAGAGAGGAGAATTTTGTTCATTTGAAACTTCTTTACAAAGCTAATGATCATAATATAATCCATATTTGCCCCCAAAAAAAAGAAATGACTCCTAGCTATAAGTAGGACGTTTCACAAGAATCAATGCAAACTAGAGCCATCAACAATAGCCTAGGTCTTTCGATACAATGCTAAAGGATTACAATAATGACTGCTCGCAATGCATTAAGAGGCTACAATTATGTGCATCATGTGGTAAATGCGAGCTTGGGATTGGGAAAAGCAAAAAACTTATGCAATTTGACAGTGTGTGGCAATCAAACTTAGTCCCTCCTCATTGCTTCTCGAATGTCTTGCTACACGTACACGTTGAGAAATTGCATGGATAACTAGCAACATATATGATTTGCAAGGCATGTATATCACACTTATTTCAAAAGTTATACTCTGTTCCTTATGAGGCCTAGTACATACAATCCATTCTTTGTGCAAATGTCTTCCACATGTAGATGTTGTCGATATTGGATGTGAGTCTATATATAACAAGAGCGATGCGCTCATTTGCCATCAAGGTCATTATTGGATAATGCTTTAATCTGTTGGAATCGAGAAGAGGTGAAGAATTCTTGTTCGGCACTAAAAACATCATATCTCTGAACCTCGCCTTGAACCGGCTCTTAAATTGATCCAAGGCAATGCTCAAGTGGCCTCATCCAAGGCTAGGGTTCAACATTTTCTCATCCTAAGTTATCATAGAAATTATAGAAAAACACTCTGTCGATTCTCTATTTGAAGCAACGGGTAGTACACATGAGGGGTACTATCTGTCAATATTAGAGCGTGTTGACAACATCCCCAATAAGTCACAATTTTCCAAGCTAGCAACCAGAGAAGTTGGGACAATAATATGTATAAAAGCAACTTTGATGGAACGAGAAGTCGTTGTTGCAACACAAAATGGCATGATTAAAGCCAGTAGTGGATGATTAAGAGCCTGCTTTTTCCATGTCTATTTCCTTTTGGGCATGGCAGACATGATGGCTGACTCTTCTTTCATGTGTATTTACAAATGAAGATTTTTGACATTCTTCTTGCTATTCACACTATACAAAGCATACCTACTGCTAATGTACGAGGTTTGCCAGACATTTGGGATGGCCAATGGGACACAAACTGCTATTTTACAAAGATATATCAAGTGCAAGCATCAAGAAAGACCAAACGTGACAAGCGAGCAATTAATGCGAGACATATTAAAGTTTGAAATCTTGGCGATTGCCCTCTTGGCATTGCAGGAACCTGTAGGATCTAATGACAATGGTCGATAAGTGCGGCCTACCACACATATTCTTGAAGTTGACAATTGATGAGGTTACAGACACACGATGGTTAGAGTTAGATGACCTTGAAGGACTCGTGAAGCAATAGGGAAGCAATACAACCCACAATTCACTTGGCAAGACTATCCTGTCGAGTGTGTGATGATTTTCCACATCACGCTTCAAAAGTTTCTATAGCAAGACATCTTGAGCGACAATGGCTTGGTGGGTAGGGTGAAGCATTACTTAGGTAGATATGAAGTGTAGAGTCATGGATGGCTGCATGGGCACTAATTGTGCTACCTTTTTAGCAAACTTTTATCTTTTCACTTATGAATTTGAGTTTTTGCAGTGTCTTATTTCTATCAATACCTACCTTATCATTTTACATAAGCTTAGCCAAGTTAGGTGTTTTATAGATGATCTATTTGTACCAGATGTTCCACACTTTCAAGACTTTATGTACAAAGATGTGTGTGCTTTTGGAGAAGGAATCTATCCTCGTGACTCTTGTAAACTGAACTACACTTCAAGAGGGGATTCTTGTGTTTTCTTAGATCTTAGGCTTTCTCGATCTACCATAGGTTTAAAGGTTGATATATATAATAAATGTGAACAACCTAGATATAGTGGTTTACACATTATAAAAATGCCTCACTGACTCAAACATTTTTTATTTGGCAAAATATGGAGTCATTTTTTCCCAATTACATAGATTTTTCCACCTTTGTACAACTAAGGAGTCTTTTATCACTCAATTTAGTAATTTGATTCCTTTACTAATACACGAGGTATAATCCAAGAAAAATAATGAAAAAAGTACGCACAATCTTAGATATGAAGTCTTTTGTTTATGGTGTATCGGCCTTAGGCATGTTTAGAATGATTGAACATAAGATGAAAACAAAAAGCAGGGAGCTGAATAGCTCGTTTTTCTTTTAGTTTCAAGAGAGTTTTATTGAGTATACATGTGCTTTCTAAGTTAGGAATGCAATTTTGCATCTTTGTAGGAAGCGGTACATAAGTGTAAAGGGTCCATTTAGGTTTTTATGTTTTAAAAGAGAGAGAGAGAGAGAGAGAGAGAGAGAGAGAGAGACTTTATTCCTATTTTCTGGAAGATTTTGTCTCTTGGTTTGCTTGTTTATTTTTGCTTAGTAACCTTCGGTCGTTCTTCTTTATTTCTTGTTTTCTTTTTCTTTTGTTTATTCGATGTATTTTAGTAAGCATTGGGTTTGCCAGCCCAAGAGACTCCGCGGGTCTTTAGAAACCTAGTATAGCGTACTCTCAAACTCCCTTGCTGGCTCCTTATGGACTAATTCTGGTTGGGGAAGGAATCAATCTAAAAATGTCTTGCTATTCAACCTCATCCTTCTAGATTAGAGCTAGAAAATGGGTTCCTTCTCAAGGAATAAAAGGCAAGAAGCTGTAAATTAGCCCCATAGAATAGTCCCTCTCTGCTTCATATCATCTAGCTTGTTTATCTCTATTTTCCTTACTGCAAAACCTTGTCTAAATCCACATTATTTTATGTCAGAGAATGCAGGTACATATTATAGCAAAAGAGCTAAGCTTAACTGATTCTCACAAGTTCTCCTAACACACTATTGTGAAGGCGTGTATGGTGGCACATGTAGTATTCACCAGCTATCATTCCTACCCTTCCTCCTTTTTCACCAAAAAAGATTTAGATAAACTTGGATCTTTTAGTCTCGAATGCAATAACACCCTGCTAAGTACAAGAATGAATGGAGTAGTTAGGATAGCACATTGATAAGACTCTCTCTCTCTCTCTCTCTCTCTCTCTCTCTCTCTCTCTCTCTCTCTCTCTCTCTCTGTGACTTATCATCAATTGTGAGCTTAATTTACAACAACCCCCCCTCTTCACCCCCCTCACTTATGTTGTTTAATTTTTTCCCACTCTCTTAGATACATTCTCCCCCTCTTAGAATTTGGTTTTCCAACCTAACTCATCTAGCTTGTTTTCTTCGACTTGCTTTAGTTACATTGATTGTCCCTGTGATTTAAATATTAATAATATTAATGATATTTTTATGCTAGGGACCTTAAGTAGTATGGTATATATATTGTCACCCCTTGTATCTATGATAATACAAGCTAAGTATAGTCTATATGAGAAAAATTATGCGCTTACTAATAGCATGTACTCTAAGAGCTTAATTATCAAATAATAAAACTACTAATTTGTTGAAAAAAGTAAGAAAGTATATATATTATCCATAAGCAATGGTGACATTAAATGGCGCATGCATCCGCATGGTTGGCCAACCTTACAAGCGGTGAAATTATGACACACTTTCGGTGGAGGATCTATAAGTTCTACAATCCTCATGACCATGATCATTCACTTGCAGACAGTTTTCAAGTAGAGTCACTATCAAACCCTTCCACTACATTTGTGGAAACTGCTTCAAGCCGGCTGCATGCTATGGCAAGTTCTCAGGGCTTCGTTCTCTCCTTTACCTTTGCTTACTACGTCTTGTTAATTGCTTTGTTGTGGACTCGGTATGTCTTCACTGCATGGATGACTCAATTGTGGTCACCTCCTAGAGTTCTCCTTCAACCCTCATTCCTATTAGTCCCTTCTTCTGGGTTACCTTCTCAATAACAATTCGCTACTCCCTATTCCTAATTCGTCACTCCTCTTCTCGTCAGCTCCTTCTATGTTTCCTTCTCGTGTTAACGTTGCTCATTGCCTCTCCCATTCATTTGTCTCCCTTATCCTCTCATCTGGCCGGTGGTGATCTCTACTTATGCTTTTTTCATTCGTCGTTGCTGCCTTGAGTTGGCGAGTTGCCACCTAATGCCCCCACTTTATGCCTCTCAAGTCCATCTTCGCCTTCATATGTCAAGCTAGCCTCATGACCTTGGCTAGCTCACTCCCCCCTTATTCATCTTATGAACCCTGCTTAGCCCCTTTTGTTTCGGCATCATGGATACGTATAAACTGACAAACGCCCTCTTGCTCAGATTCCCTTTCCATAGAATTTCTTCTTGTTGTTCTCTACTCCTTGATGTGGTATCCTGCTTGGCCTTCATGGTGCCTTTTCTGACTGTCTTCGTGTTAAGTCTCGGCCCACTACAACCTTCCATTCCATTTGCACCATACTATATGTGGCTCCTTCATAACCTTCGCTCATAATCTGTGGGTTGCTACCTTGTTGCCTTGCTTATTTAGGTACCTAATGGTTAGCTCTGTGCTTGATTAAGTCGTGAGGTTTATCTTTGTCCATTATGAACTTCAAAGATTTCACAGCTTGTGGCAGGTTACAACTCCTTTCTATACTTCTAGTATGCCTCTTGGCCACCCTTCATGACATTCTCCAAGGTGCATGCGCACACACACACAAACGTACGCATGCAAGCACACACACGATCACATGTAGGTGCACATGCACGCACGCGCACACATGCACACATGTGCACACGCATACACACATGCATGTGCATGCACGCACAAGATGTCATTATGGAGATGACTTTTGTGTTGTTTATTTATGGGGTCACTTGTATGTAACACAATGCTCTCATAGGATCAAGTGTCTCTAAGAAAGATTTAATATCTCAACATCATCAATTTGACTAATAAATAGTTTGACTAACATCATCAATAGTTTGACTCTAAGAAAGTACTAAGAAAGAGTTAATATCTCAAGATCATCAATTTGACTAACAAATAGTTTGAGCAAATTGCTATGCTTATATAAATGTTACCAAAATCCTACGGGCTACTCTATATATGAGGTATTATGCAGGTTATGCTCCTCATATTTCACACTCCTCTCTCTATCACTCTCGACTCATGCTTGAAGTGTATCTACTCAAGCACTAAATGGATTTGATGGCATATCTATTGCATTAAAATTTGGAAGAGTTCTCCTCCAACAATATGATTCGCAAGCAAGGAGAAGTACACCTTTATTTTAATGATTCAATTGTGTCAAGGCCTATGGAAAAATCCTTTGTTGCTCATTGAACATATGTTTGAAGATTCCTACTATGGCACTATAGAATTAGTGTATCAAGCACTTTATTAAACCTTATCTCATTCAATTCATCATGAGCAACACCCTCAATAGCAAGCAACATATCCATCAATATGTCTCATGTTTCTCACATCTCGATATCCTTACATGAATCATATGGAGCTAGCTTAGTGCACATTGAGACTATGTCCTCTAGGATGTTGCTTTTGAATATTGAGATCTCTAGTTCCATGGGGTGGTCATGCAAACCCATGTAAATTTCACATCTAGTAATTTTTGTCATGGCCACTCACTCGTCATGGGGCAAGCAATAGAAATGAGTGGGATACATAAGCAACACACTTGAATGTCTCACCACGATGTTTACATACCAATCTTCCAATGTCTTGCGTGAGTGTGCCTATAGAGGGTGTCCTCTTTACCTTTCCATTGTGTTTCATTCACCAAACTAGTGTGCTCATTAGAAGCATAATCAACATTATAGCACCTCAAATAACTTCCATGTTTGCTCAAGCTTACAACACCTCTAAAGAATTGTTGCATGCTTGTAGTATATTCTATCAAATCATGTCCATCACACTTTGGATCCATTACTTGCAAACGAGAGCCTGAATTTGTGTGTAGCTTAAACAAAACATATTCATCACATCTCATCAGGATTTCTTGCACCTTATGCAATGATAGTGCATATGAAAACAAAACATTCAAAGGAAAAGATATTGGTGGCCATTTTTGCAACATAGCAAGTAAATCACCTCCTAAGCAGCGCTAGGATATCTTCTCATAGGCATTTTTTGGGCACAATTTTTTTCTTCAACAAAGTGTTCAACTGAGTTATTCAAATTTCATTGTTGGATACGATGTCGTATAAAAATATAAATTAAAATGGAAAAGAGTGATTAAATGTAACACATTACTTATTGATTTGAAGTAACATTTCAAAAAATATTAAATTGTATACTTTTAGAATAATAAACTTGCTTACTCATCATTTTTTCTACTTATATAAATAAATATGATTTAAAATACTATATATAATACAAATTATAACATATGTCATATATATAATAGCTTATATATGATAAAAATAAAATTCCAATTCCATTTACTTGTGATGCTTAACAATGATGTAGCACAACTCATGTAACTCAGTTTTAAGTAGCTTGTATTTTGGGTGGTTGTGTGTTGTTTGTAGGTTCTAAATCAAGATACACCTATAGGTTAGGGATACAATAGATAGAAGCTCGAACATGCATGGTTTACATCATCCTATGCATTATAAATATGTACCTAGTGATTGTTTACTTAATACTTTAAGCTTCCTCATGGGTTTTAAGTATTTTACTATAAACATACATCAAATTATAATCGACAATTTTTCAATAGCCCTTATTAAAAAAAGTAATGATTCAAGCACTTGCATGCACACTTTCTTGTCTCTACATATACTTTCAACTTTGCATCAAGTGTATAGAAGAGAAGAATACTTTTATTGTGTGAAATTATAGCTTCAACTAATGGACTATAGGGTGACCATTTTTGTATTTATTAGTTAGCAAGAGGTTTCACTTGTTCAATTACATCACCTAAAACCATATACCAAGTCTGTTGATAAATTTTGTATGATATAAAAACTAAGACATGTAGGACCTTTTGAACCATTAGTAGCAACCATGTCATCGCGTATACATGCAATGTGGTGACACATCTAGACATGATATTAATGAAACACAATTTAGAAAGAATTTTAGATTATGATTACTTAGACTGAGATTCTCTTTTTAATAATCTTTCCTTTTTGCTTAGTAGAAGATTTATCTCTCAACAAATATGCATGGAGGCTTGAAAACTTACAACTCACATTCCAACATTCAGACGCTACGAACTCAAACTACACATGTTTATATTGATGAAAATTTAATTTCAAACTACATAATGTGAACACCATAGAAGAATAGTTTATTGTATGTGTAAGAGTATTTCTCATGGTGGACTAAAAGGTGATTTCCTTGTATTAAATTGGACATCAAAATGGCTACCAAAAAACATATTACTTTGGTCACATGCCAGAAGCCAACAATTGCTTCAAACAAATATGGATGCTAATGTAGAAAAATGCATTTAACATACTATGACATATAGTATACTAGTGGGCACTATTAACCAATAATTGCTAAATAAAAAGAAAGCAAGGTTTGTTAAAGGAAATAAATAAATAAATCTAAAAATGGAAGACTCAATCAATCCTAAGAAAAGTGATATCTAACCATGAACTATGCACAAGAAATGCAAACTATATCTTATATTAAGGTAGAGACAATCACATAGAGTAGGAAACCATATAGGAGATTTCCTTTTTGATAGCATTGCTTACTTACTTAAATATCTACACACAATCTAGTAAATAATAAAAAACCTATCTTAAAATTTGAGAAAGAAACTTTACAAAGCAATGCAACTGCACTCAAAGCTACACAAACACATCTAACATACAACTACTAGAAGACAATAAACAATGTTGATAGTATGGTTCAATGTTTAAAAATAATAGCTACAAGTGCTAAAGAAGGTGAACTATGGGGTGACTCACTAATCTTATAATGGATTGCACAAGAACTTGATATAAATATTGTAGTTTGGTCATACTCAATGGCTTGCATTTTCTTGAATATACTTGTAAAATCAATCACATGTTTAATCTTTCATACTATGCTATGTTTCAAAACATGGGCACATTGAAATTTTTATACGAGTGCCTTATAGGACCATAGTAGCCTAGGATTCTTTAATAGAAAGTTCTCGGCATCCTTATTAACAATATTAAAAAACCAAGTAAAGAGATACAAAACAATGAAAAAGCTCTTGGAGATATCTACTCATACTATAAGCACAAACCTATCTAAAATAGATAACATATTATATGATAGAAGATCTAAAATTTTACCAAATTACAAGTATAATATAGGAAACTTTCTTTTTGATAGCATCTCTTATGCATTAAAACTTCAATACACAAGCCAAAAAATACAAAATAAACTTATTTTAAATTGAAGAAAAAACTTACACAAAATAGTACAATTGCATTACAAACTATTCAAGTATACTTGACACGTGATTACTTGAAGACAATACACAACATCAACACCATTGATCAATCTTTAATATGTATGAATACAAGTTGCAAATGGTGGAATGTGTAGTGACTCTAATATATTATATTGGATTACACAAGCACTATAGCACTACATTTTGGTCATACTCAATAGCTTATTCAATTTAAGAGTACATTTTTGGAAACAACACACATGCAATCTTATATATTATGATACCTCCAAAATAATGGTCACTATGAACCTATCATGCAAATGGATATTGTAGAAGAACACTATGACCTTGAAATTCTAGAAATATATACTAAGTCATGTAGCATTATTGAAGATAGTTTAAAACAACCACGACAATATACAATACTACATACAAAATGGATCAATGAGTTTGATAATCATCTAGTCGCTTTATTCTTACAAAATTGAAAATTATCTAACTCACAAATTTGCTCTATACTGTTAAAAGAACACCAATAATTGAATGTGACACCCAAGTGGTCTACATAGAAAGTTGAATGGGTTGCCTAAAAGGTAGTGCCTAATCTTCACCATACACGATTTCAAGGGCTTCCCTTTCAGCTGTTCATTAGTTCATTTCTACTATTGAGAACATTCATCTCATATAGTAGATAGGAAAATCCAAGTCCTAGTCTAACTAATCATTTTGGATGTGTCCACATGCACATGAAAGATCAGCTTCTAGTTTCCCTTCTCGAGTGTGGGGGCTTTTATGGCCATTTTTTGTAAGAACTGAAATATTTTGGCTCATTCTTCATTCCACATGAGCTTCCTATCCTACCAGTTTAGGGGTTTAGCTACACTAAAGTTTTTTTTTTTGAATTGCCTTTAGAAACTAAGAAACCGTACAAATGACTAACTTTGAGGTTATTTGGCTCTTTCATTGTATAGCATCAATTTTTGACTTCATGGTCATGATGCTTTTGCTTAACATTGTGTGTTCTAGTAAGACTCCTAATAACACACAGAGCATACATTTGTAGGTGTTGATGGAGATTCATGTCTCTCGACAATTTTGAAACATGTTTTGGAGATATTCTAAGTGTTTATGCTTCATATTATCGATAGAAATATCATACACCCCAGTGGTCTACATAGAAATTAAATGGGTTGCCTAAAAGGTAGTGCCAAATCTTCACTATTATAAACCGTTTCAATGGATTCCCTTCCGATTGTTGATCAGTTCATTTCTGCCAAAGGGGGTCACTTAGCAATATGTAAGATAGCCTGCTGTTACATAAAATATACATACATAAGGGGCTTTTAATTCAAAAAGTGAAAATTTCCTTTGAATGACAATAAATCCGTGCAATGGATGGCTTTGACTGACTTAAAGAGTGCCAATTTAGAAGTATTGTTCCACTCAAAATATGTTTGTAGAATCATTAAAAAACTTGCTAAAAGCATTGATGTAGATGCAATTTCATAATTTGAAGTTTGTAGCCACATTCTTCAACTTGACAATGTGCATACATCTCATGTTCTTTATTAGCACCATTATTATAAACCAATCATCAAACTTATCACTCGCTTCATACATTATAATGTAGGTTTCTTCTCTTAATTAAATTATCATCCTCATGGTGATTGAAGAATATGAGGTTCATGTTGAGGACCACGAATAAAATTTGCATCACCATCCACCTCATTATCTTCATCACCAATCTACAGTTCAAAACACATTCATAACCACTCATGTAAATTTATTCATATGAAAACATTAGGTAACAATTCAAAATTTTGACTTGAGAAATAAGTATGAAACTCATGTTGGGGATCGCAAAATTCATTTCACATTAAAAACATTTGGTTAAAATTCGAAACCATCGATATATGATAAATGTGAGTATGCAACTCATACAAAAACTATACATTTCACCAATGACAATCCAATGGAATATCTCTAAGGGGAAATCTTGCTAACTCTTATCTTCTATAAGTAATACAACATGAATAATATACTAACTCTCATCTTCTATGAGCAAGTGTCATCCTACAACATGAAAAACATACAAATAATTCCTCTCTTGCAAATAGACTCTTAGTGGCTGCAACCACCACATATCAACCTACAAGATGAGGCAAACAATTAGGATCATGCCTTAAACACTCCTCTTATGTACAATTTGTCTTATCTCTAACTACCAAAAGATTGGTTCATCTCTGATCATTCATGACAAGTCTCTTCTCCGTAGTGTGTTTTCTTCCCCATGGCACACTCTACTTTGAGCCTCTACTCAACAATCTACTCTAACTTCTATGAAGCTTTCTTGTCACAAGGTGATGGAGGTATTTTTTGCTTAGCCTCTTTAGGCCACAATGTAACCCCAAGTCTCCACTTCAGTCTTGACTTGGTTTAGACTCTCCTCAAGCTCTATGTAGTGTGGGCAAGTTTCAATTCTTGTTAACTTCTCTAAGGTGTGCACAAGGCTCTTTCTCTTTTGGCTTCTTTCTCACAATATCTTTTTTGTTTTCGCTTCAAAAGGTCTCACATGTCGAGTTGTTTTTCCTCACCAAGAAAAGATTTCATCAAATCTCTCCTAGTGTGCTTTTTTGCCTCCATAAGCTCTCTTTGACATCAATCTCTCCATGGAAATGCAAGTCTATTGCACAAGCCTTCACAAGATCTTCTTCAAGCTATCCTTGGACTTTGCTTTCCTTGTTACAAGCTCTACACACAACTTAGCTACCTTGGATGATCGAGCTACAAACACCAACACATAAGTTACAAAATTCATGCTCACTCCTAACCTCTTAGTAAGCCTCTCAACATGAGCAGGTTGAAAAAACTTCTCAATAAAAAATGAAAACTTAACAAGTAAGGGAAGGGAAGCATGTTATCAAGACACTTAGTCTAGTCCCACACATTGAAACTTACAAGTTTCAAAAATCTAACACACTCACCTCTCCACCCACACACCCAACAAAGACACAAAAAAGTTCCTTCCGATGGTTATTGTTCTCAAACCTTCTTTTGTGCTTTATATGAATGTTAGTGGTTCTTCCATGCAAGAAGGTATGAGCCCCTTAGTGCCATGCAAACCACATGATACTAGGGCAATAATGTCTTTTAGTTTATATACTCGTGGCACCAAGGGGATCATACTTAATGACTAAAACAAAACCAAGTATGCATTTTATTTTAGTCATTAAGTATGGGCCCCTAAGTGCCATGCAACCCACAAACCAAGGCAATAATGTATTTTAGTTTATATACTCCAAGTGATTACAAGGTTAAGGAGATGACCTCAAAGGGTATTCCATACATGATGGAGCTTTTGTTTGGGATCATACTTAATGACTAAAACAAAACCAAGTATGCATTTTATTTTAGTCATTAAGTATGGGCCCCTAAGTGCCATGCAACCCACAAACCAAGGCAATAATGTATTTTAGTTTATATACTCCAAGTGATTACAAGGTTAAGGAGATGACCTCAAAGGGTATTCCATACATGATGGAGCTTTTGTTTGTGTACCAATTGCTCATCAATCTGTTATCTTTGCAGCATTCCATAGTAGTCCATATGTAGGATCCATGTGCAGGGCATAGAGGTATTTGATGTATCATTGATGCTATTGAAAAATCCTTTTATTGACTAGGTATTTGCAAGGACGGTACTACTTTTGTTCAAGAATAGGTGACTGGTCAAGAAGTCACGTGTGACCATGACAAAATTCTTGGATTACATTAGCCATTACTGATTCCTAGAGAGTGATGGAAGCATCTCAATATAGATTTTGTGTCTAGGATTCCTAAGACCAAGAGCCATAATGAATAAATCCTCACAATTACCAAGATACTCATTAGGGATATTTTTCATTTACATGGACTTCCCAAGTCCATTAATCTAGATAATGATCCTAAATTCTACGTCCATCGAGTAAAAGGATGGTCAACTATGGGTGCTCATGTGTATGACCCTTACATAAGGGAACTCTTAACAATAGCTATATGTGAATTCAAGGTGGAAGATACCCATGCACAAGTGCAATTCTGGAAGCTTTTGAATAGTCCGATGGAGAAGAATGGTTTTGAACCACCTAAATTTCGAGGATTCATGGCAGATGGAGCAGGAGCAAATTGGCTTGCTATCCGCACAGTTTACAATGGTGGGCCTGAAAATGTCCATTCTAAATGGAAAATATTTTTTGATTCTTGAGTTTTCTTATAAAAAAATTCCCCCATTTAGCTATGCATAAGGCTCCATTTGAGATCATCTATGGCTAGAATATATCTACATCATTCAAATACTTAGGAGATAGGATTTTGTTATATCTACCAATTTGTTAAAGATATGCAATAGGTTCTCACATAGATGTTAAGATTTATACCCAGATAGTACCAAAAACTTGTAAGAAAGTAGCAAATAAGAAGAGACAAGACGCACAACATCAAATTAGAGATTGGATCCTTTTGAAGATCTATAAGACAAGAATCAAGTCAGTGAAAGAAAATGCCAAATTTATAAATCCTACTGCACAATATTATGGACGTTTCTAGATTGCCTAAGTTATACGTCAACCAAGGACATGCAATGTTCTATAGATTGGCAATACTACCTACTTGGAAGATACAAAATGGATTCCATATTAGCAATTTGACGTAGTTCAATGGTGCATCACTAGAGAGAGACTAGCAAAAGAAGAAGGGCCATAGCTTGAAGATGGAGTTGAATTACTTATTCCCAATAATATTTTATTCCATAAAGTTCACGCTACCAAACGCAAAGGATGGTTATCGTTCTTGGTAAAGTTTATAGGATATCTAGTTGAAGATGGACAGTGGTTTGAAGAAGACGTTCTCACATAATAATCAAATACTATAGAGACTTACAGGAAGGAGCTAAGATTAGGTCATCTATTGCCTAAGGAAGAGGGCATGTCATGACAAGATAATTTGTATTGAGATCCTATAGAATCAATACATGGATTATTCTATGGGACATGTAGAAGACGTGTCAAAGAACGTAAGATCGTGCTAAGCCTAGTGCAACTAGATGAGCATAAGAACTACGGAGGCTCAAAGCATAGAAGAAACTCTATGAAAGAGATGATGAGCAACTATGAATCAATCTATTTCAAATCTATGCATTTGCGATACAAGAGATAGACTTCTTATAGAGAGAGCCCTTTGAATAGTTAACACCTATGGGATCCTCTGATCCACATCTCTCCTTGTAGAAGTCCTCGATCCACATCCTCACATCATGTAGGCCACATCCTAGGGTAGCTACTTTAATACATTCC
Source organism: Dipteris shenzhenensis (assembly GCF_047967505.1). Taxonomy (NCBI): domain Eukaryota; kingdom Viridiplantae; phylum Streptophyta; class Polypodiopsida; order Gleicheniales; family Dipteridaceae; genus Dipteris; species Dipteris shenzhenensis. The sequence continues at coordinate 529,828 of NC_141620.1, read as the reverse complement.
TACACCATACCTTAGCCTCTAATTATGTGCTCATGGCACCATATCTCAACATCTCCCCTTGGTGCCATGATCCATTGGCTACCGCAAGGTGGTCAAATGTGAGTCACAAATCCATCCCCTCCCCTTAGTGCATAGTGTGGATGCCATGCTTTGTGTTATGATCATCTCACGCATTTGTGCTTTTGGCATGCGTTGGTTTTTCATTTGTTACAAGGTCTTATCAATTTATTTCTTTCAATATTGGAAGTGTCTAATTGCATACAATGATTTTGACTTGACAGGCACATAGAGCTCGAAAAGGCAATCACTTTTTCTTTTTGGAGCACGTGCAAATCCTTCTTGGATTGCAAGTTATGGCTTGTCGAAGTTTTTATGAAGAAAAGACCTCTGATGATGATGTGGCATAGGGATTCATATGCTGCGCACACACTGTGCTTAGTAAGGGCCTCTGTGCTTATGTGGCACTCTGCCTTCTAACCCAACTAAGTTAACCCAAGGCTACATAAACTTCACCATGGTCCAAGCAACTGAACCTAATCCCACTAACTTAACCACATACTAAACCAAAGTTCAAAACATTAACCATGGTGATCTTTAATCTAACCATAGCTCTAACCCAAGATAATTGTTGACCTAAGCTATCTGCTGTGTCGATCACTTATGCAGAGCTCACGCGAGAAGATTCCATCGTCGTCACAATTGCACCACTTCTCTTTGCACATCTTTCTTGCAAGAATCGATCTCCCCGAGTCGCATCTTAGACACGTGCTGAGTAGCAGCAACCACAATTATTTCCCTGGCTCTCTCTGGGATCCGTCGATCTTGCATCGTAGTGTGCTTTTGATCGATTGGATCGACGAGGTTATGATTTGCCGTAGTCGCCTTGCTTCTCGCAAGGCCGCGGAATGGGCTGCGAGTCCGCCGACAAAGTGATGGCGCTGAGAGCAGATCTATTCGCTCTGCGAGGCGAGAATGATCTGCTGAAGGTGAAGCTCAAGCATTCCGAGGAGAGGGACACGGCTCAAAAACAAGTGCTCGCATTGGCACTGTCGACCAAGGCGAGACCACTGGGAGCCGTCAAGAGTTTGTGGGCTGTGTAGGGCTCGTTGCTGGAGCTGATTCATTTAGCATGGCTATGGCATCCGCCATAATAAGGTTGAGCTACGCTCTTTTTTTTGACCGCCTCTGAGCTGGTCGTTGAAGACTAGGAAGCCGATTGGCTGCTGAAGGCTACTGTGGCCTTGGAGCTGCAGATCTTGGAGGGCGTCGAGGTCTACCCTTGATGTAAGGTGCTTGTAGAGAAGCCGTTGTCCGTGTTGCCGTCCTGGTTAGGTCACCTGGCCTGTAGATGGAGCCGTCTTTTTTACATTGCACCAATCACAGCGGGAGAGTCGTCTTTGGCTTGGCCCTTGTAGTACTAGAGCAGTCGATTGCTTGCAGATGAAGTTCTTTGAGCCTTTGCCTGAAGCTTTTGCTCTCCCAAGAGGTAAGAGGCTGTGACTCAAGTTAAGCTGACCTTAGAAGGTTTTCGAAAGAGGAGGCCTTTGCTTGAAGTTGACGATCACAAGGCTTAGTTGGTGGTTTTAGCCACCACTGAGAGCATTAAGCTCTCTCTTTCTCTCTCAAAGATCTCACTTCTCAGAAGGAATGGACCTCTCATGAACTTAAGCTCAACTTAAACCTACGCCCTAATACCATGTCAAAGAATATAAGATCGTGCTGAGCCTAGTGCAACTAGATGAGCATAAGAACTACGGAGGCTCAAAGCATAGAAGAAACTCTATGAAAGAGATGATGAGCAACTATGAATCAATCTATTTCAAATCTATGCATTTGCAATACAAGAGATAGGCTTCTTATAAAGAGAGCCCTTTGAATAGTCAACACCTGTGGGATCCTCTGATCCACATCTCTCCTTGTTAATGTCCTCAATCCACATCCTCACATCATGTAATCCACATCCTAAGATGGCTACTTTATTACATTCCTATGCCATACCTTAGCCTCTAATTATGTGCTCATGGCACCATATCTCAACAAGACGTAAACTATATTGGCCAATAAATACAATAAAGACATGCACTCACAAATCTAGGCCCTAGCAATGGTTAGGATGCATCGATATTGCATTAATAAATGATAGGCATCAAGTGTCATAGGCTAAGTTTAGAATGATGGGGATGCCAATGGTGTCACCCCAAAAGGCATGCTCAAGGTATATCCTCTCATACATTGCACGGATGTGAGGATGTATGCATGCATATGATGATGTGAAGTTTGTGTTAGGTAAGTAGAAAAGTGAATAGAAGCAAGTACACTCACATGGGCAGTCCTTGTTAAACACCCATGCAACATGATGGGTTTTGACGTGAGAAGCAAAAGACGAGAAGATGTGGGAGGTGACCCCTTTGTGCAAGTCATCATCTTCACAAAGCCAAACCCACGATTGCCATTGCTAGAGTATAGTAAAAGCAAATGGTGGGGAGCATTTGACATCATGGATTACTAATCACTCTTGAAAATATAGATCAAAGCAGAAGTAGCTGCCAACCTTTTGCCAGCAACTATTACTTCTTTCTGGATGTTATGTATGTGTATTTATGCAGCAATGCCGTTACACACATACCCACACAACTACAAACACTTGAGAGTCCATTAATACAAAGACCCTTGCACTATCTATCTATTAACACCACAGAAGTGACGGGTACACTCAGCCATAACCAAGGCTTGCGCTAAAAGAGAAGGGTAGACAAGAAGTCATAAAAAAACTCTTGATTCTTGTGAGACCTTCGGAGTTAGATCTTAGAAAAGATAGCTCATAGGGCCAAACGCCCCTAAATTAGAAAGAATATCACTACCAGCAGGCTGCAACAAGGATGAACCATCACAATATAGAACTTGCATGTCTGCAAATAGGATGAAAACATACATTTAGATGGATCTCAACTCAGTCTCTACAACAAACAGATCATGCAAATTCCACTCATGATACCCTTCCACCACTACTCACCGACGACATCAGCGAACCAACAATGGGTGTAGACTATTATCTGAAGTGCAGTCCACAACACTAGCGCAGAAGAGTAATAAGAATTTAGGTTAGCATTTAAGGAGCCCTACGTGCTTCAGTCCACTACATTTAAGGAGCTCTATGTGCCTCAGTCCACTACATTCCCGTTGACCATACCCAGAGGTCGTGAGCTCCGCACCTAGACATCGACATGAAATGCCTCAAATCCACCATGTTTCAGGTCATACATAAGTTGGATCTTATTTGCCAAGATAGAAGATTTCCTTATGATTGGGAAAGGTTTTATTGACAAGTACCTACCGGATAATTTCAAGGCTAATCCCTTGGTCACCTGAAAGCTTATAGCAGAGTCTCATGGAGTCATAGCAGCTTGATGTCCAGATAATTCCCAACAGGGTCATAATCAAAACGCATTCAAGTCAGGGTATGCGTATCAACAAAGAAATTTATAAGTATGCAGAATAGCCGCAGTATGCTACCTGTCCTACATCCTTCTATCATGGTATTTATCTAGCACCGATTTTCTGAAAATCCACTGCCCAATATTCTCATGGAAGACCTGTTTCCCTGAAAAAGTTGGTCTCAAGTGCTCCTGAACAAAAGCTGGTAAAACTGGTACACCAGGTCTTGCTCTTGGAAAGGAAGCATCTGGTCTTCCCCAAACAGGCTGCCCCCCGAACCTCCAAGATACAGCAAGAGAAGTTGTTGCACTGGGCATCAGCCTCCCAATGACTGGTCTAATCCTTCCAACAGCATTTTTGTTCATAATTGCTTGTCCCATACGATATCCAAGAATATCTTGGGAAACAAATAATTCCTTATGCACTGACCCTGAGCCTCGTTCAGAGTGCATTCCCATAGGAGCATTAGGTCCTGATGCATCTTTTGAACCAGACCCCTTAAAATCAGCCCCAGTGCAGCCTGATGAAAGTTTCCCACTTTCGGCACTATGGTTTTCTTTGGAAGGGCCACTTACACGTGCAGACGGCCTCATGCGATCCAAAAATCGTAAAATGAAATTACCCAGACTTCGGCCTGCAGACAAATCTCGCTTCTGGATTTCTTTGTGAACAGTGAGTGCCACATCAAAGACATTCCGTGTGCGCCTGCAGCAGAACAGTTACATAATATTAAAAAAGGAACCCCCCCCCCCCCCAAAAAAAAAGGGAACATAATAAGAAATACAACATTAGCATTAATATTGCAAGTCAAAAGCTGCATCCCAAGTGGAAACTCTGCCAAGACAAGGTCAACAAAAATAGAAAAATCACACATACGAGACAAAGAATGGTTCACAAAGACAAGAAGCCTGCCCTTGAAGTTCTAGAGTAAAAGTTTAACCCAGAAAGGCATGTAACCAACAGTAATCTCTTTATTGTAGCACAAAGTTCCTGCCTCTCTATGCACATCATTGTTGTTCAAGCAGCACCTTCTGTCTCTAGGTCAACATAAGCAGTCAAGAGTCTAAAGATAAACCATGGAGCATCTCTGCATTGTTCCAGAAATGACAGCTTCAGATCTACTAGACCCTGCAATATGTATCCATGGAACAAGTATTCAAATTATATATCAACAATAGCAGTAGAATTCCACTCGCATATTCCCCCTTCTTTTTTTAATATATTTTTACAGAGATGTCCACAAGGATATCATGTTTGCTACTCAGTGCTCTCCCAATACCGAACAACTTTGTATTGGCAAACCTTTCCAGCACCTTGTTGCCTCTATATTGTGATGAAGCTTTCCAGAAAGGTGCAAATACAATAACGAGCACACCCCATAATAAAGGTAACTGTCAGGATGGATCTAAGGAAGGGGAGAGACCGTGGTGACAAGAGGATGACAATGGAAGATAAGAGGGAGGGAAAATGTTGTGTAGTAATGCCTGGCAGGGTGGGCATTGGGTTAGAGAGAGGGGCAGGGGGGGGGGGGGGGGGGAGAGCGAGAGAGAGAGAGTTTATTAGAAGTCTTCGAAAGACCGAAGGGTCTATGAGACTGAAAAAACCTGATACATTGAGCTGAAAGGGTGGAGCCTCTAATCACGCATCATCACCCACAATGAATACAACATATCAGATCTAATACATGAGAAATCCGGGCCCATGGCTAGGGTGGAAGCTCAAGGGGAGGTCGGCAATAAATGAGGCTGTGATAACAGGAAACCTGTGATAGAGCGCTGAAAATGGTCTGTGCGTGTGGCCCGCGTGGTCTCCTAGCAACTACCCTACCTCTGACAAAAGCCACTGTAACCCCATCAGTCGTGCCCCCGATCCATTGAACATGGAGCGAAGATCCCCAGGTATGATCTGTGTGTTAACCCACTGTCGAGCCCATCATGTCCCTGGCTCTCGATCTCAGCCTCGCCGACTACCCATGATCTGTGGGTCCGTATCTTGGTGTCACGGATGATCCGCAGCAAGCCATCAGTTCCACATCAGATTGTTTGTGGCTGAGTTCGGTGCATCTCCACTGCAGCTTCATGCAGCATTTCAGGTCATCACAAACTTTACCGAGTTAGGGAGTATAGCTCTTGCACCTCAGGATGACGTAGACTACCGTGGCTGGCCCTATCTTCCTCCGTGACCTCTTAGCGATCAGAGATGTTGGTATGCACATACATGCAGGTGGTTTGAGAGTTTGGAACTACACATAGATAGATTACCCCCTTTCCAAGTCCCACTAACCTATCACGAGGTTAACCAGGCCATTCGAGAGGACATCCTACAGCTACACACATTCAAGACCTGGTTGGCACCCAACAAGCTTTTTGTAAAGCTTAGCTTCTATAGGGACCACTGTTTATGGATTTCAGAGGAGGAAAACCTAGAGTCGCTCTACCCAAGCCCAATCTGCCTCTGATAAATCAGGGCCCCAACAAGGGCTGCCGTACATACCCACGAGGTAGATTAAGGAGTCAAAAAAAGGAGAATTCGTCCACGGATCCTGGGAGTGAAAGCACTGCTGCTCTAGTCGAGCAAGTGCGGCATATCCCTTGCTCCGTCAGGCAAGCATTGCTGGTCACATCAGGAAAACCGGGCCAGAGATGAGAATGCCCAAATATATGTATGATGAAACGACCTCCAATGATAACCCATCTAGCGTGAATTGCTCCATGCATGGCTGCTCGGGATGCGTTGAATATCATAATGTTGGTCTTACCAATGCAACCAGCAAATACAGGCCAGACTGAGCAGGGGCTGTTGTTGCTAGACTTGAGCAGCAGTGCTTTCACTCCATTTCCAAGGTATCCGGACCAAGTCTCTTCTCTTTGACTCTTTGGTCCACCAAGCAAGTACGTATGGCAGGGGCCAGACCTGATACCGCAAGACTTCACACAGAGCATGATCACTAAGTTTTCCCAGTCAAATAGCCAAAGAGAGAGAGAGGCATGGTAGACTCACCAACGGGTTGAGGCACATAGCAGATTGGAGGATCTTACCTCCATGCTCACCGAACTGGAGGCACGACCGAGGACCTCACATGCCGACCATCGTCAACTCCCCATCACAGGCTTCATTCTACCACACCCTCCAATTGCCAAGTTTCCACTTTGCTTTCGGATAATCATCACGATGACACCACATCACAGCCTCTCCATGGGATCACATAAATTTTTCTTATGTATTGGTATCTCTATAATTATGGATATGTTGTATTTGTCCTGGTATTGATGCCAGCTTAGAGGCTCCACCCTTTCAATTCATTGTATCGAGTTCTTTCAATCTCATAGACCCTTTGGTCTTTCAAGACTTTGAATAAGAGTTCGCCATGACCCCTCTCCAAGTTGATGCCATCTTTCAGACAATGACGTTCCTCCACAGACTCTGGGCCTTACCCCAATGGAGATTACCGAGGCTAGCATTAGAGTCCTCCAGGCGACTAGCAGAGAGCGGTGTTGATACAGCATGGTATGCACAGATATCCACCACGTGGTTTGGTAGCCACAGCATTCAAATGGACAGCCTTCCCCCTTTTCAGTACAGTCTGGATGCACCACCCGAGATGATCCCACGAGATGAGATCAACCGTATCATACGGTTGGACCTCCTCTAGCTCCATACATCTAGGGATTGGGGGGGAGGAGTTCCACCCCAAGATCCAATTCTACCATGACCACTTCCTGAGGGTCTCAGGGCACAGTCTTGTCATTAGACCTCAGTATCTTGAGGACAGGAGAGTCTCACATGCACTGAGGGTCGCCATCGGCCAGTTGCGAGTCTCATCACACATCAGCTGCGGATTGAGGCAAGGAGAGCTGCATGCATACCCAAGGAGCAGAGGACTTGCACACTATGCCAAATGGAGGAGATCGAGAGGAGGAGCACTTTCTATGTGTCTACCCAATCTAATATGAGATACGAGGACGATACCACTGCCTCTTTCGGGAGGGGCATGGCTTTGGTCCAATTACACAGGTGATCCATTTTCACGATCATCTCTGTGTTGGGCTCTACCTGATTGAGATGCGTCAACGGAGAGAAACATTGATGCGACAGATCAAAGAGCAACAAAGACTAATGCCACAGGCCACCGATATCAACAAGTCACAGACTTTTGTTACAGACTTTTATGCATCTGAGTCAGCTACCGGTGAGGCTAAGGGAGAGGAGCTTGAGGAGATGAGAGCAACACGGATTAATAGATGGAGAGTCCACCACGATGCTACCAAACAAGGGACACACACTCCACATGCGACACGGATAGGGACCAGAGCAACGCACGATCGAGGTTCAGTCTATCTCATCCCTTCTTAAAGGCGACCGCTAGAGGCAAGGCATCACCCTTGACGTAGACCACTGAATCCAAAGATCGAGGAGACCACGCCCTCCCCCACGCCACGAGACAGCTTGACAGACACAGATACAAGAGCTCCTCAAATCTCATCAGAGAGCCACTAGGTTACCTGGATATACGAAACCTGAGCATGTACTAGGAGTGCTAGCTCTAAGCACCTGACACCCCTCAGTTATTTGGCTTTCGCTACTCTAGCATATCGACACTTGATTCATTAGTTTTAGCACGCTAGCTTTTTAGCTTTCAGCAAGGGTCTTAGTGAACCCTTTGCTTCAGCCCTCAGTGGCTTGTATGAGTCACCTTTCTGAGGTGTACTTTGTCTCATAGGCCTGCGAGGCCTCTCGCAGACGCCTCTCTCTCTCTCTCTCTCTCTCTCTCTCTCATGGTGACCTCCAAAGTCATCCCCTCCCGATACTTTTTGATTGCGCTCTCTCTCTCTCTCATGGTGACCTCCAAAGTCATTCCCTCCCGATACTTTTTGATTGCTCTAGTGCTTGCAAAGCTATGGAGTGGGGTTTGGGGACCCCCGCACCCGTTGCACCCCATGGTGACACGTGGCACTCTGCCACGGTTTTCCAACACCATGTGTCTTCTTAACTCAGGTAGCCTCTTGTAATAGGGTGAATCTTTCTCCTATTAACTGCTGAATGAAATAGAGACAGAATTGAAAGAAACACACACAAAGACACGTGTTGCTGCTGTGCGGGGTGTGTGAATTTGAGGCTGGGTAGGGTTGCAATAGCCCCCCCAAAGTATTTCTATAATATATCTAGCCAAAAGACTGAATACAACTGAGCCAAAAGGCTTAAGGAATACAATTGCCAAGAGGCTGGAATTACAACTATTGATGAAGGATTCTCCTTCTTGTAGATGGAAGATGGGCCATGGCAATAGTGATGATCTGCTCTTTCCCTCCTTTTGAATTAGAACAGGAGCATGTTGCACTAGAGGCACCTGCTGCCCAAATAACTAGGAAACCCCTCCTTGTCTAGGATTTTAGGATAGAACTGGCCGACCCTGGTCAACTGGTCATTGTCGAGACCGTCGAAAAGGTCAGCCCAAAGTCAACACATTGACTTTTTTACTAGAAAAAACTCAGGTTTTTAGCTCCTTTGTCTTTTGCTGACTTTTGTACTTTTGATTGCTCCTATACATCTATTGTCTGATGTGGGGCTACCAACAAGGCAAATATGCCTTGGGCTGTAGATGCCCATCACACCTCTATGAGAAGTGTAGCGGTGCGGAGCAACGACGGAAAGAAAACAACAAACACTCACAAGGAAAACAGGGAACAAGAGAGACTTGGACAAGATCTCAAGAAAAACTTCCTCTACTCCTGGAGAAAAACCCTCAACTGGTGAGTGAACAACTGTGAACTGAGATGCCAAACAAGGGAGGGTCACCCCCTGCCCCAAAAGACCCGACTGGAGGGGGTTAGGTGGCTGACTGCTAGGGCCGACCCTAGTGTGGAATAGGCCGACCTAATGGGTCGACTATTGGGAGCCCGCAAAACAAGGCGCCAACCAAGCGCATATGTGCGGCCTGGTGGCAGCCCCCAAGGAGGGCTATTGACGCCTCCATACCAGCCTCTAGCACAGGATGGACCAACAAACCCCCGCACATACCCTAACAAGTGGCGGCCCCTCCAAGACCTCGAACCAGAAGCAGACAGCCGCCACGAACAGGTCTGTGAACATGTAGACCTCCATGGTGGACCCCCTCTGCCTCTCCGGGACAGGTAAACCCACAACAATGGCCCCGACACCCGAAGCCATGAGGAAGGAATGTCGGTGACACCGAAATCACGAAGAGTCTCAATCAACCAACAAAGAACCTTCTGAGAACCTGACCCGAAACTGTCCCTACGGCTTGGAGAGGTGGGGAATCATCTGGGTCATTGTCGAGTCACTCTCGGGAGATGGATCAGGAATAGCTGCCGGGGCTAGGGGCAATGTAGGATCAGAATCAACACTATTTTCATCATCCACAGTCTCTGGAAGAAGGGGTGGATCAACATCAATGATGGAGGACGGAAGCTGCTCATCAAAATAACATCCCTGCTGAGAATAATCTCCCTCTTGGAAGGGTCATACAGTCGATAACCTGTAGATTGAGAATTGTATCCGACAAAGATCGTCTGAGTAGACTTCACATCAACTTCCCCCTTTGCTTCTTGGGAATGTGTACAAAGGCGTTGCATCCAAACACGCGGAAATAGGAAACATCAGGAGGCTTCTTGCCGAAGTAGGTTTCAAAAGGAGTTACCTTGGGAACAACAGAAGTTGGAGAATGATTGAGGATATCAACGGCCGTAGCAGTGGCTTCAGCTCAAAGAAACCGAGAAACTTCCCGAAGAGTCAACATGGTCCGAGACATCTCAACCATGGTACGATTCTTGCGCTCAAAAACTCACTTCATACCTCAATAGATGGAAGGTAACCCACTAAGGTGCCGAGGCCCTTATCCCAAATACCGTTACCAAAACCCCAAAACGGATACTTCAAAGGCAGTGCCGATGTTGGCAAACTCCCGTCAGATACCCTTTGTCACACAAAACTCCTCAAATGGATGAGAACAAAATTCACCTTCTTTGTCAAACCGAAGAGCTTTCACATGAAAGTTAGATTCATTCTCAACTAAGGCACACCATTCCCGAAAGAGAGAATATGCCAGAGACTTGTGGGCCAAAAAATATACCCACAAAAACCTGCTTAAGTCACCAACCAGTAGCATGAAGTAGAGAGCCCGGCCAAGACTGGCAACAGTCATTGGTCCACAAAGATCAACGTTGACTAAGTCTAAAGGGAAAGAAGCCCGCCGTGAAGCCTGCTTCGGGAATGCATCTCAGTGTTGATTTCCTTGAATACATGACCGACACTGACCGTGCTTGCTACCCACATCTGGTAAGCCGAGGACCATTTGTTCACGAGTAGCACGCCGAAGCGCATCAACATTCAATTGACCAAACCGAAAGTGCCAAAGATCACCTTGTAGAGAAGATGTGATCGCGGAAACTGTTGACAAAGTGTAGATGCCATGGTCAACTGTACCAGTCTGTACCACCTGACCAGTAACCTTATCTCGAACTTCCACAAAGTTTTCAGTGAGAGAGGGAACAAGCAGAACATGAGAGGAGTGCATCCCTCCTTTTCTTTCCATTGGGAATGATGTCGAGGTTGCCTTCACCATGAACTTTGATGACTGAGCTATCGCCGATACAAACATCACCGGAGATCACAAAACCTTCAACCCAATTGGAGGATTCGTCATATTCCGAGATGCCCCGCTATCAACGATCCAAGTCCAGACGTCTTTGGCTTGGAGAGACATAGCCCCCTCTCCAATGGAGGACGCAAGAAAATCAATCATTTAAATATGCACAAAAGCAGAAGTGATATCGGCAGAGGAAGAGCCTGGACCTTTGGAAGAACCCGGACCTTTGTTGTTAACCCGATACAGACACTTCCTCTAGGAATGACCTTTCTCACCGCAGTGATTACGTGACCATTCTGCCTTCAGTGTCTCCTTCTCAACGTTAGTCCTCATATCAGGGGTACACCGTTCTTGAAACTTGTTGGAAAGGTCACCTCCCCATCTGTAAGCCCCCATATGAGGAGAGCGTGGGGGAGGGAGACCTAGGGCATGTGCCCAAAAGAAAAGGTGAGAGAGGGGGCTGCCACATGGGCAGCACCTCATAGGGAAAGGACAGCCAAAAGGGGCTGCCCACATGAGCTGCCATGTGGGCAGCACAGCGGCCTGGCAGAGGCGCTTCAAGGCGTGCATGTATGGGCTGGAACAGGCCCCTAACAGAGGCACGCAAGAGGCGGGACAGAGGCTGCATGTGGCGCAGCAAAAGGCGCCTGTGGAGCTGGCACATGGCACAGCATGGCAGGCCAAAGGAAACCTGCGAGAGCAGCACAAGGGCTGCAAGAAGGCAGGGGGCATTGGGCAGGCAAAGGGCCTGCAAGAGGCTCCTACAGTGTCAAAGGCAGCAGCCCAAAAGGGCACCACAAAAGCCCTTATATAGGGCTGGTTGGACCAGCCAACCAAAGTCGGCCAAGCATGCCAGCCCGCCATTAGGCTGACTGGGTCGGTTTTTTGCAGCAGGCCTTGGGCCTATAAAAGGAGAGGCCCTGGGCCTCATTCATCATCCAACAGCTCAGCCATCAAAGGAGTAGCAGGAGCAGCTATACTCACACCCTCGGGCCTACATCCAGGAGGCAGAGGAGACTAGGAGTTGCTGCAGACAGAGTTCATCTAGGCCTGGACCTTGGCTGTCTTCTAGGGCAGCAAGGTGTTTGGATCTGGACAGAAAGTCTACTTACACTCGAGGTGGAGCACGCGGGCTCGAGTCTAGAGATAGCCGGCAGATAGGAGAAGGACCTTGTGGTAAGATCAGAGGACCACACCATTGGTGGGACTCGAGATCTATCTCTTTTGTATTGTGTCCATAGCTTTGGACAGAAATATATTGTTTTGGTGTCTTCCATATCTGGCTGGTTCATTGTCTATTGATGAGTCTGCACACCTATGCTATGCACATAAGTTTAAGAAGTTTGTGATTCCACACCCGATACCACACTTTGTGAGCTCCTGGCCTATTCTATCAGTCTTCCACTGTGCTTACCCTCTGTTAGTCGATTTCTAACAAAACTTGCCGAAATGCGGGGCTGCCAGAGCATCGGAGCCACTGCCATGGGGAGAACTTTGAAACTACTCCTCTTGGTCCAACACCATAGGCACCAATTCTCCCCAAGTGAGAGTACTCATCCTGCCACTAGTGATCAAGGAAGAATAAAAAGCAGAGTACTGGGAAATGAGATGAGACAACAAAGTAATGGCCATATCTTCAGATGAGATCTCCTTCCCTGCCGGAAGTAGCTCCTGTTGAATTCCTGAAAATTATTGATATGTTCCCTCATAGAACATGACTTAGCAGGATCTGATATCCACATCTGAACCCTCAAGAGAGACCCTCTTCATCGGGGTAGTCCAGTTATAGAGGGAAGCCAAATGCTCCCAGAAACTCTTTGCAGCCGACATGTGCTTTACATGGTTAATAATCTGAGGAGTAAAGTTCGAGGAGATGAACGAATGGACCCTTGCATTGACACAGTCCCAGATCTGGGCCAGATTCTCGGCCTCCTTCTCATCCAGAATGCCCAAACTTTCATCAAGAAGATATGGCCTTGTGACACCTACCAAGATGAAGTCCACCAAGTCGTAAGACTGCAATACTGACTCCATCATAACACGCCACACACCATAATTGTTCCCGTCCAATTGACAGTAGACAAGGACTGTGGGTAAGACATGGATTTTCACCATGTTTTCTGCCAATTCCTGTAGAGAAGCCATGAGATAAAAGTGAGGGACAGGGAAGATCGGAAAGGAGGATAGAAGAAGGGCAATGAAGGAAGAAAGAAAGGAGGAAGGAGAGAAGGCTGAAGAGGTTTGAAAAGGATGCTTCCTTCGACCTCCGAGTGACTGGCCTTCACACAATCTGCTCCTTTGATCTGAAAACGCCCTTCAAAGTAACTATCCTTCTATGTACTCCAAACAGCAGCCCGTACCTTCTCAGCTTCCACAGAGTCGATGTAGCTTGCTGAATCTCCTCTCCACAGCTCAGGTTGTTTTAGCCAGCCTTAGGCTCTGATACCATGTGAGAAGTGCAGCGGTGCAGAGCAACAACAAAGAGAAAACAGCAAACACTCACAAGGAAAACAGGGAACAAGAGAGACTTGCACAGGATCTCAGGAAAAACCTCCTATACTGCCCTCAACTGGTGAGTAAACAACTGTGAGCTGAGATGCCAAACAAGGGAGGGAGGGGGGCCTATTTATAGGGTCACCCCCTGCCCCAAAAGAGCCGACTGGAGGGGGGTAGGTGGCCGACTGCTAGGGCCGACCCTAGTCTGGAACAGGCCCACCTAATAGGTCTGCTGTAGGGTTGGCTGCTGGGATGCCAGGACGCCCGCGAAACAGGGCACCAACCAGGCGCATATGTGCGGCCTGGTGGCAGCCCCCAAGGAGGGCTGTAGGCGCCTCCATACCAGCCTCTAGCAGGCCCGGGATGGACCTGCAAACCCCCTCACATAACCTGACAAGTGGCGGCCCCTCCAAGACCTCGAAACAGGGGCAGACAGCCGCGAACAGGTCCGTGAACATGTAGACCTCCATGGTGAGCCCCCTCTGCATCTCCAGGGCAGGCAAACCCACAACAATGGCCCTGATACTCCCTCACATGGGCGGGCAGACCCACAACCGAGGCCCTCACTCAATGAGACACAAGATGAACTCTAACAACCTCTTCATATGTTTCTTCTAGCCTTCAATCTTGGTGGGAAATCCATAAGATCCAAGTAGCACAAGTGCATGATGACGACCTGCTCTGGCAAGACGATCATGTAGTGCTAGAGAACAGTTCGACCACGGCATGGAAGAAGAGGCGGCTTCAACTTAGGAGGAACCCCCGCCACCAGTACCTCCACCAGCAACACCTACCACTACGGGAAGCACAAGTTTCCCCTTTAAACATGGTTGCTATGATGGAGGCCATGATGCAAATGGAGGCTCAATAGGGAGAGACTCTAGTAGCTGAGGGATCCTTGAGATCTAGTGACACAGGACGCGAGAGAAGAACATCTCTAAGCTGCTGTGTCTCCGAGTGGCACAAGACGCAAAGAGGAGCGAGATTGGGAGGCTTCAGAAGCAGAGGAATGGGATTGTTGTCACTGCTCCATGCCAAAGCAGTAGAGCTTGACAGACCAATTCCACCTCTAGTCAGGTCTTCTTTTCCAGGGAAGCTGAAATTTGACATGTACAACGGAAAGACGGAATTGCTTGTTCCATTGTCTTGGCTCAAGCAATTTGAGAGTTATTTTTCCATTGTGCAGATCCAAAAAAATGAGGAATTGAAGCCGTCGTGTGGTGGCACAAGTGGTGCACAAAGCACAAGTGTGCAGTACTAGAGATAGCTTGGTATGATTGGGAAGACTTCATAAAGGACCTTCTATCCCAATTCTTACCACCACAATACATGGACCGTCCTCATGCCCAGTTATTTGAGCTAGTACAAGAGGCGACGGAGTTGGTCAACCACTAAGCAAATTGCTTCACGCAAGTGGCTCTATGGTTTGACATTCGGTGGTGTGTCCACTTATGAGCTGGCTCGTAATTTTGAGCTCATGAGCAAGGATCACAGACCCAAAGGCTCAGACCTTAGGCAAGTAGCACATTAGACAGCAAGTTAGCAGCTAATAGCTAGTATGGGGGTTTTCTCAACACGAACAAAGCAGAGGCATGACAAGGAGCATCATTGAATCACTGCCATGTGCACGACCATGATAAGCTGCATTGATCCCATTTGCATCTTCCAGATAGTGCAGCCATTGCAACTTCCTTTCCATCAGGATTTGCCACAACCTTAGGAGCAGTCTCAACCGTTTCAAAGGTGACAGAAACTCAGCAAAAGGGAGACCCTCCGTGAGAGCCACCTCAAGAGCTGCTCATGTATTATGGACAGCTAGCAAGTAAAAAGTCACTATCCTTTTCAATGGTGGCACTTCGTAGGATTTGTTGGACGAGTCCATCGCCACCTTCCAACAGCGCACTCAACAAAAATGCTTCAACTTCACAGAGCATTTGGGAGTGCCCAACATCAAGTTTGTACCAGGGCAATAGTGTAGGATGTCAAGCTTTGCATTAGTGGGATGGTAGAGAAGTGAATCTTCATTGTTATTCAATTAGGCTGAATAGACATCATCTTAGGTGTGCCATGGCTTACAAACCACCAAGGAGTAGTCAGTTCGTGGACTGCACCATTGTAGTGCATGATACAGACAGGAAGGCCTGGGTGCTCAAATGGTGCCCAAACTGACACACAGGAAGGCAGTGGTCGGTTTATCATGGACCTGACACCAGCCATAGGTAGAGAGAAGTTGCCAACTTTACCATCCGTTCTAATTTCAGCAAAAGGGGATGTCATGGACATCTGCAGCCCATGGCAAGCCTGCCTAGCTAGCAGCTCTGCAGCACACTACAGCCCCAGACAGGTATAGCTGCAGTACAGATCAGGACAGGAACTGTAGAGACTGTATGGCTCACTGATGTCATAGAAGCAGGCACTAACAGGTGGAGCTGCGGCTCACGATGGCTCTCATTGAGAGGGTGTGTCAGAATACTCCCTATTGTGAGTCACCAATGAGGAAAGCATCAGGAGAGTGACACTCCTAGAGAAAGTGCAGAGGGTGAGGAATGATCAGGCTCCCACATGGGTGCGACATAGGCTGCCATATGGACAGCATACAGAATTCCTCTTGTGGTTTACCATTAGATTTGCTCAGTATAATGATACATTTTTCATACGAAAGCCAAAATTCTAAGCCTTCCAGTCCTCAAAAGTAAAGAAGGAGTCTATGGGCAAGAAGGTTTATGTTACCTCATGACGAGTATAGAAAGGCAATGATAAGGGTAAGCAACCAATGAAGCAACTTCATATTCTCAACATTCTAAGTACAAGAAAGTTGAAGTCTTCATGAGGATCAAGAGCATACTTGCTTCCTTATTTTGGCCATATGGTAGTCCACTTTTGGCCCCCATAATCTGGATAGGATGCACAGGATTCTTAATGGAAAGAGGGTTCTAGTAATGGTGAATGATAGTGCTAGTCATAATTGCTTGAACTACTGGCTCATTAAAAAATGTAAGTTACTAGAGAGCCCTAGTGCACATAAGGATGTTGTCTCATTGGCAAAGGGGCAATATAAGAAAGTCTAAGACAGATTTATGTGGATTTGGGCAGTAATGGCTCTACATCCCGTACAGAGGAGTTACTTAAGTAACTACCTTACTTTCGAGAAAGATGGACAGCTGGTCCACCTTTAGGTGAACATGGTATTCTTGATGCTCCTCTCATTAGTCATATGCATTGGAGCATTGGTTCAAATAAGGTGATGCCAAGGTATTTCTCAGCATTTAATTGAAAAGAAAAATGAGAAGGTTCAATTTTCGCTGTATTAGTTTATTGATTTTTTTCTGAAGACCTCTTGATGGTTTATCTCCTGAGCGAGCAGTACATCATAGGAGTTTGTTCCAAGATCTGCTCCTGTTTCTAAAGTACCTTACCATTTTAAGTAAAATGGAAGAGGAGGAAGTAGAGCAGTAGCCAATGTTAGAAGTCAATGGCCCCACCTGTGAGTCCCCCATGAGAAGGACAAAGGGATGGACCTGGAGCAGAACCAGGGCAGTGGCTGCATGGAAGATCTCCAAGATCCACCGCAATGAGCAAGGATAGGTACGCAGGGCAGAAGGCTGCAACTGCCATTTTCAGAGACTAGGCTGTAATTGTCATTTTCACAGACTGTTCTATGAGTTTACAGACTGGATCTGAGCCTATAAAAGGCTGCTGCAGATCCCTATTGCTGTTCTCAGACTGCCCCGACAAACCATGTCATCTGCGCCTGCACTTGCTCGTGCCTGCTCTGCCTGTCTGTGGATCAGCAGGCCGTACAGTCTGTATGGTTGCTGTCCTGCTGCTTTCCTGACATAGAGTGCTGCTGTACCTGCCTGGGGCTTGCAGTGTGCTGCAGAGCTGCCAGCAAGGCCATGGGCTGCAGATGCCCATGACAATATCCTTGCAAAAATTGTCATTTGGGTTGAATGGCTCTATATGACTTGCCACAAAATTCCTTTCATTTTCTATCTTGCCACAATCAACCTTCATGGACACAAATCAAAATCCTCGCCCTAAGCAACCGGACACAATTAGCTTAGGTCACAATGGAAGTTTGATGGAGCTGAAGAATTGCATAGATGCTAGTATGCCCATTGTCTTAGGCATTCACAAATATACTTCATCAGATTTTTCCTTGAGTTATCACATGAGTCCTAGCCTCCACTCACAACTTGCCTGGCTCTGATGTCTTGACACTATCAACAAAATAGAAATTGGATTCGTTGCACTTTCTCTTTTTTGGAGATAAAAAAGCAATGAACTTCACACTCAATCATAGTCATCTTGCATGGCACTCCACTAGGAATATTAGGTTTAGATCATACACCAAAATGCAAAGCTACTAGTGGGATGTCAGTGGTGAACGCTACATGAATGGTTGCGAGCGCACACTGTTTTGTCGAGGCTTGCATTAGCTGCGACTCTGATGATGCATTCATTTGATGTGACCTTACCTAATACAATGGCTTCTGGAAGTCAACGAATTAAGTTCTCTTTGTGTATGTTAGGTTTGTCATGGCAGCACATTGGACTACACAAAAATACCAGTACATTTGCAAAATACGTTTGTTGTAGTCTCGTTCCACTATCTTGCCATGGTTGGTTGAGCTGCCGAGGACGATACAAGAGTACTTATACTTGGATAAGCCCGTCTAGAACGATCGTAAAAAGAATAAATCAAGCTTCATATACTCATTATGGCAAATTGCTAATGCCTACTGCCATTTTGGCACGCATCCCCCAACTGCTGCTTTTTACCGAGCTCCAGCCCACAGGTGGCCAGAGAAGCATTCGGCCTGAAGTCGCCCTTTTTATCAACACGTCGCGTCGAAAGAAAACGAGAAAGAAAGCGTCTGCTACAACAGCGACGTATTACCTGTGAATGAAGTCGCGAAGGCGAGGATGCCGCCGTCCAACGAGTCGGCGCTGAAGTTTAAGAGCCAACCTGTAGGTTCTCCGCAATCCTAGCCAATAAGCTGTGGCTAGCGTAAGTTCCCAGAGTACCATAGTGCACAAATGGCGAGAGTGGAAACATCCAGGGCTTCATACAAAGGGACTGGACACGTATTCAAGCAAAGAGAGGGACCAAACGTGCCTAGAAATTTTGGAATCTCTTTAGATTTAAAATGGATTTTTTGTTGGTGGCTTGGTAGAAAATGCGATTAGTGGGGAATGAAACAGCCCGAAATCCAACAAGGATCCAAATGCTCGATGTCGGATTATTCCTCGACATGGACGGCCAGCTCCTCCAACTCACACGTGGCATTTTCAACGTGGTTCAAGGAGCTCTATCTAGGACAATACCAAATTCCTTCTGTGATAATCTAGCCCAATAGGACGGTGGAGATTTAATTTTCGTCAACTACGGACCTTTATGTTGCGTAAAATAGCACGGTTTGTGATGGAGGGGCCATTTTCTCATTCTTGCTTAGTCAAAAGGTGGATTTTTTCTTTCAAGAAAGGACTTCTATTAAGTATGAAAGACCCTCCTAGGGTGTATTTCATGTACTGTATGATGCTTTTCTCCCTTGAGTTTTCTCTAGAGGGGCAAAAAATAGACTCCTAAACGGAGTAGCAAAACAACCATGGTTGAGGCTGAAAAATGCCATCTCAACCCTACAAGTGACTCTGAGAAGAAAGGGAACAATGACGGAAATTTAATCTCCACCAACCTTCGACCTTTATGACCCTCGTCTAGCAAGCACTTCTTTTCCCATGCATCTACGGCGTCACAATTTCCATCCTCATTGTGATCTCTAATGTGAAACAACAATTTTGTATCCCCCTCCTTTTGTGTACGTATTCATAAAACCCTTCACAATATAGCACTGATGTGTCCATTTTAGGCAGCAATACTTAGGTCCCCTAACATGAAAATTCCATAAAGTGTATTCGAAAGGGAGGAGGGGAGGGGTGATACAGGAAGGAGGGGTAATAGGGGTGATATAGGAAGGGGGGGTGAACACAATTAAAAGAAAATTTTAAAAAGATTAATCACTTGTGTCTATTGCTCTTCTCATCAAGATTCCCCTTTTAAGTATCGCCGAGCCTAGTGTGTGTTGTAAAGATTTTGATTCGCTTCCTTTTACACATTGTTAGCTACACAACTACCCGCTTCAGTTCAAAATCCTCGGAGCTATCAAAGAATCACTTTCTTTGTCAAAACTATAGGTTGCCTAGTGATGAGAAGTTTGTATCCAACCAAGCATAAAAGCTGGCATGCCCTTCTGTTAAGCACAAGTGCCCTCACTACTAATCTCAAGACCACACTTAGTAATTAGTGTCATAATGGCATGCCACTGCTGAATGTGTTACTACACTCGATCAATTAGGTTTCACTGTAGGATTCTCTTTTTAGTGAGGCCTTAAGAGGCCTTCGCATGCTTTAGAATTTAAGTTTTTGTTGCATCTGGTGCAGGACATCACAGATGAGCAGCAACCCGAAGTGATTGATGACACAAAAATTGTAGAGCTAGAATAGATTCTCCTCCATAAGGGGAAACATGGGTCAAGATGATGCATCAAGGAACTCTACACCTAGCATGTCTCCAAGTTTTCAATGCATGTATATAACCGCATATAACTCTTTGTCTTATGTATGCCATTTGACTTAAAGGCTATAGGTTGGGCATCCTAGAATAAGGCTGCACCTTCTTGCAAAAAAAATGAAGAAGGCTGCACCTACCGCCAATAATCTCGATCATAAATGGCCTGCTAGGATCCAGTAAAGCCAATACAAGTAAATCCTTCACCTTTTAACTGGAGAGCCTGAAAACCTCATCTAGTGTCTCACTCAAAGGAATTCGATACATCCACGTCCCTTTAGGAGGTCATTCAATGGAACAACTAATTTCAAGTATTCCCTTACCGAGTTTCTTTTAAGTTGCCTCACCATCTCAAGAACTAGACAATCCAATACTTTGTGGATTCTCTCACGATCAATGCTCATTCCATCATGAGAAATCTTGTGGCTAGACTACTGGAGCTCTTTACAAAAGAACCCACATTTAGATTCATTTGCATACAATTTCCCTCGCCTTAATATCTCCAAGCAAATGCGTACATGCTCATCGAGTGTGTGATTGTTTACCAGTATATCATCTTTAAAATCAAAACTACAAATAGAGATTATTAATCGTCTATTGAAAAGTAGCAAGAGCATTCATGAGACCAAATGCTAATAGGGGGGACTTGTAATGTCCGTATCGAGTGAAGAATCATGTCTTAAAGACATCTTTCTCAGCTATGCATATGGAGTGGTAGCTAGTACACAGGTCTATTCATGAAATAGAATGCCCCTTGGAGCCTATCTATCAAATCATCCACCCTAGGTAGGGAATACCTATTCTTCTTCCTGCTGACTCATCTTGTGAGGTGCACTCACATGTTGAGCCTTTGGAGCTAATTCTAAACTAGAGAGAGGTAAACCATGTGGCAACTCAATCAAGTTCTTTTTAATTTCAACAAATGCTCGCAATTCCCATGCATCCAAACATTTAGATTTAGACAATTTAGTAGCTTCAGATGCAAAGGTGGAGCCTATGAGTATTGCACCTCACAAGTTGAGTCAACTAGAAAATGATGAGTTATGCCTCCAATTAGCAAAATATCTTGGTCCTGAAGCATAAGAAGGATGTTAGTTGGTGGACGTGTGTTACTTATGAAAGGTTGAATAAAGTCATGATCAAGAATAGGTATCCCCTAGCAAGGCGAGTGATTTGATACATAGGCTCCATGGGACATCCTATTTCATGAAGATAGACCTGCGTACTGGCTACCATCATATATACATAGCTGAGGAAGATGTCTTTAAGACATGATTATGCACTCAATACAACCATTACGAGTTCTTCTTGCTACCTTCTCGTCTCACAAATTCTCATTCTTCTTTTTAGTATATGATGAGCGATCTCTCTTTAGATTGTTTAGGGAAATTATAGTTGTCTTTTTAGATGATACATTGGTATGCTATCACACACTTGATGGGTATGCCAAGCATTTGTGCATCCTCTTAGAGATACTAAATGAGGGAAGTTGCATGCAAAGGAATCTAAATGTGAGTTTTTTTAAAAAGAGCTCTAGTAGCCACAATCTTTCTCATGATGTAATGAGGAGAGGATCCACAAGGTATTGGATTGGGTGGTTCTTAAGATGGTGAGGTAGCTTTGTGGTTCCTTGTGTTTAATAGGTAGCACATATTGGGAGAATGTCATGGCAGCCTTCATCTCCATAGGAAGCACTTTGTAACCTTCAAAATTTTGTAAGGTTGCTCAGCTATAGGTACATACATCTAGACTTTTATCAAATAGATATTCTATCCTTTGAGTGCTTCTAGAAAGTCGCTAACCGATAAGGTCATCGATGCATCATGCTTTTTTCATATCTATCTCTCCTAACTTAGTAGATCTCATAGATATGGTCACCTAGGGTAGAAGACACATGACCATATAAATTAACCCTAAAAGGGCCACATAGAAGCAAGGAGACTCAAAAAAATTAGAGCCTATAGGGACATTCCCATTCCATGAAACCATAAAATGGTCTATGGTGTTTAGGAGCAAAAATGATGTGTAGAAGAAGAGCTCAGTCAAATAGGTGATGATAAAAGAGCTCACTTGATCCTTCTTGTCAAGGTCCAATATCTAACAAAGGACATTATAATGCATAGGCACATTCTTGAAGTGCTTTGTAAGACAAGACACTCTTCCAATGCAAGAGGTAACAAATCACTTTGGCAAGAAGATATTTAGACATCTACAAATAGAGGATGGATGGAATAGACATCATATCATGAGCCAAAATACACCTTTTTGTAAACATGGGGTTGCTTGAGAAACTATTTTCCATTATAAGTAGGCACTAATTAAAGGGGACGATGTCCTTGATTATCGAAAGAGGAGATAGCCCTCGCTATCACTATTTCTCCTTTACATGTGTTTTGAGGTTTTAGCCACCTGCAAGTGTTGACCTAAAAGTTTTTATGTTGCTCATTGTAGCTTATGTTTTCACAAATGCAACATAGAGCTCCATGTTAGATTCTATTGAGAAATGTAGGCTAAAGAGTTAAAAGTGATTCTTACATGAGATCAATTGAAGATGAAGTTTGAATACTTATTGAATATGATGGAAGTTTTATGGGATTGATGGTTAGAAAAGGTTTTATAATTCTAAAAAATTTATAGGAATCAAGAAAGGTCGTAAGGTTCAAAAAAGTTGTAGGGTTGAGAGGGTGGAGAGTCTCCTTTGCCGGTTGAGGGGAGTAAGTGTTCATAAGTCTATTCTAGGGTTTGAGGATTGATCAATATTGGGAGAGAAGGATTGCAAAAGTAGAATTGGAATCAAAGATAAGAGGGAGAGTAAATGTGAGAAATTGAGAGTTAATACAAGGAATGGGAGTAGAATGGGGTTCAAAGGTAAGAGGGAGAGTAGGCGTGAGAAACGGAGTTTGGGGAGAGAGGGAGATTGGAAGGGATGAAGGGATGAGAGTAGTAGATGGGATATTGCAAGGTTAGAGCATACTATCAAATGCTAATCATGTTGAGGGAGCATCAACACAGAGTAAAAGTCCACATGAACACAAGAGTGGAGTAAACACACTACCTAAATTATGCAAGTGCACATGAGCTTGAACTCCTTGCTTTTTCTCATATCAAGAAATTATGTTTTGTATCTATCTAGGAATTTTTCTTTACATGGTTTGTAGCTATTAAGGATTTTCTCTCTCTAGGACCTTTTGACCAAAATTGTGCACATCTAACATGTTGATAGTGTTTTTCACTATCCTTTTCTAACTTATATTCTAATTGAGCTAGACATCTCTTAATTTTATAAGCACAACTATGCCAATACTCAATACAGACTTGCAACTATGATTAATAGATTGTTTCTTTGCACTTTGGACTAGTACATGAATGTGGCTTTGTTGTTTGGCGTTTTTCTAATATTTTTCTTTGACTATTCTTGCTTTCTTGTCTCCTCATGGAGTTGTATCATACCTTTGCTACATTTTCTATAAATTTTATATCATAGTTCCTAAAAAGGGGCTACCAGGATAACATTGCATTATACATTTGCTACACATCTATAGATTTTTTATCATATTTCTTAAAAAAGGGGCCAATGTTGATGTTTATCAAATACCATATATTTATATTTGAGGTATTTTGGATGCGCCCAAGGAGGGATTATAATTTTGTTGGCATTATAAACTTGACACATCTCTCAATGTGGTTCAAATGACTAATCCTAATAGTCATTCTACATGCAGGTGTCCCAAACAATTGTTTTCTTTCTTAGATTCCTGCACCCCTTAGGTTTGAGTTTCCTTGTTCTACATCAAGTTCAATCAAAATTTGATTCCTACGAAATGACTGACAAGATTATCCTTAAATGTCACAAATTATTTTTGCTAAGTAAAGCAGTTTT
Source organism: Dipteris shenzhenensis (assembly GCF_047967505.1). NCBI lineage: Eukaryota > Viridiplantae > Streptophyta > Polypodiopsida > Gleicheniales > Dipteridaceae > Dipteris > Dipteris shenzhenensis. The sequence goes on along the minus strand of NC_141620.1, from coordinate 505,842 downwards.
TTTACTGATTCTTCAAATGCATTCATGTATATCCCACTATTATTCATGGAAATAACTTTGGGTGTGTCTTCTTGCTAGCTAGTTATAAATTCATTGACCATTGGCAAAGGTCCCATCTTTAGTTGATTTAAAAATGGCTACCATGGTTACCACAACCCTATCAGGGAAGAAAAAGTCAACAAATATCTAAGCACAACTCTTGTATGTAAACTCTCCCCTAAGACAAAGATCTGACTAGGTCAACTAGTGTAAGATCTTCTAATGGGTATATCATCAACAAGTTTGTACCCATTGAAATTAACAATCCAAACACTATCCTGGAAAGGAATTTGGCATTGACAAAACAATAATTAATTAAATGCTTTATCAAAGGATTGCTTGAGCAATCCAAACGTGATAGCTATGAAACATTGAGGATGTACATAGTTGCAAAGATGAATCAAGAAGCAATTCAAAGAGATTAAAAATGATAGCAACACAATTAGAAAAGCACATTTACAAAGATAAAAGTGGCACAAATGGAGCTAGTCCAAACACACACATGACATTAGCTAATACCTTGAGATGCAAAGCATATATGGACAAGTGTGGAGGAGGTCGAATATAATTAAATTGGGTTGATAGATGAGATGAGATGCAAGCCATATGTGGACAAATTTGGAGGAAGTTGAAGATAATTAAGCTAGCTTTGGCTAGAGGAGTGGGATTTGACAATAAAGTAACCCCTAGATCACAGATCTCAAATGATCTTGAAATCGGCAATGGTCTCCAAATCATCCACATAAAGGTTGACAATCAACACATCCCTCTCAAGAAGCATATGGGGTACTTTCAGTTGGACTATTTTGTTGACCTTGACTGGTCCAATATGTATAAACCTTCTCGTACCAAGCCTATGGAGCTTGTTTAACCCCATAATGTGTCTTATGCAGCTTGCATACCTTGGCATCTTGAAAAGTAAAAGCTAACTCACTTAAGACCATCAACATTTGGCGATGCTACTAGGGAGTGATATAAAAGTTTGAGTGGGAAATTGAGTGGATTGCACTCAGTAGATTTTTGAACTAAGTGCATAGAAGTGAGAGCAACAATTAATGCTAATAGGCAATGAGCTATTGCAACTTCTCAAATTATCATATTATTATAAAAGATTCATTCCAGTCAAATGATGAGTTAAGGTGTTTGAAGACATGTCTAACAACTAGTGTCTAGATAGAGGAGTGTACCCAGATAGTTCATAGCTTAATTTAGGTCATGACAAATGTCTGATACATGCTCAAAGAGATGCTAGAGGTATGAAGAGAGGAGAGAAGAGTACCTTAGCCAAGGTGGAAAAGGTTGGCAAAATCTGATTAGATGGAATCCGAACAAGGAATCAACAATCAATGGGAAGGAGTGTAGCTCTAGTAGGGGACTACTCGTAGTGGAGAGCCCAAGGACAGAGGAATCATGGCCTTACACTTGGAGAGTTGGTCACCACCCAAAGTGAATCCCAGCTGAGCTTCATCCATGATAGCCCAAGGAACATGAGATTGATGAGTCCTCACGGTGGTAGTATGAAGAAACCAACCATTCTTCCATAGGAACTCAGGTTTTTGAGGTGTCCAACGAATCCAACCATGAGCTGAGCCATGAGTGCCTAGAAGGTGTGAATCAAGTCTAGAGGTCAGAAGAGCCTCATAATCAAAACTAAGAAGAAGAGTTGCTCATGAGATGGAGACAAAGCATGGTATATGCTCTACAAGGGATATGCATCAGTCATACCGATGGGTGGAGGATGAATTTGTTCACAGCATATATCAGTGTCCAAGCAAATTGCTATTGTGCTAGTTTGGCTAAGATGCACTGCTCATACAAAACGTGTATACAGAGGTCATATCCCCAACAACAAATACCAATGTAGAGCATGTAGATACTCATATCCAATTGATAGTTGAGCTACTAGGATTTGGCTTGTTTGGACAAGAACAACACGGCCTCCAAATACTAGGCCTTTGGATCACCAATCTGAGTAAGAAGGCATAAGTCAAGAAACCCAATTATCATACAAAGGACCAGACTAAAGGGCCCTATTGGAGTAAGAAGAGTCCAGATAACAAGTCCACGTGGAGCAATAAGGACCTAAGTAAGGAGTCCCTCACCAACTACAAGACGGTGAAAACCAAGGAGTCCATTTGCGACTATATGAAGGACTAAAGCAAGAACTACTACACTTGTTGGTCACAAACTGAGGCAGAGGCCTCAATCCTATAGATCGTGACCCAACAGTTCCCAAGTTGGTAGCTATCACAACCAAGGCATCTTAGCCTATCAAAGTCAAGTTTTAGAAGTTCAAGGGTACTAACAATGAAGAGTCATATAAGTTTTGTATGGGTATGCCACATACAAGGTGCCACGACTAAGGAAGAGTACATGAGTTACTTCCCCACCACTTTGTTAAGACATCTTAGCAATGGTTCAATCAATTTTCAATTCATTATTTTGTGGATTGGCTAAGGCCTCAAATGCTTCAAACAAGAAATCGATGGAGAAGATGTTCACAAAAAGCTTAGTAATGTGAGGCGGAAAGAAAATTAATCCAACCAAGAATTCATTTTGATAATGCAAGCTCTTATCACATTTTTAGCACACCATGAGATGATAAGTCACTTTGGAGATAGATGATTACAAGTTGTACTTAGATTGACTTACGGTCACTTGCATAAACCCAACCAAGACTTACGAAGAGTTGTTGAACCGAGAAGTCACATTAGAGAAGAGTGAACCTACCAAGAAGAAGAAAAAGAAAGTGGCTAAAGGAGATGATGACGAAGATGTTTCCTTCAAGCCATAGACAAGCTAAAAGTCTGCATTTAAAAACACCCTGAAGGAACTGGTTACTGAGGTAAGATCGGCTCAAATGAGAAATGGTGCAATAAGTGCTCTAGGCAAAGAAACACTGAAGCTGAGCATCACAACCAAGAATTTTAATCTTGCAATAAATTTGGTTATGCAGACTCTAAATGTTGGCGTAGCAAGAATTACTTTGTAGACAAGTGTCATAGGAAGCCGAGCCTAAAGATGGATGTCCACAGAAACCTGAACAAGGCAAAGGCAAAGGCAAGAATGACAAAGGAAAGAATGAAGGATCGTCATAGATGCAATGCTATTTCTATGGCAAGAATCATTTGAAATCTAAGTGCATATTGTGGCACAAGCATCTCAAGATGCTTAGGAACAATGCATATCATAAGGAAGTTGATCCCAAGAGTGCGGAACCATCAACAAAATATGTTGATTGGAAGATGCAAAAAGTAGGTTGCATCCAAAATTGCCAAAGAGTTAAAAGGAAAAGCCCTTGTAATTGATTTGCCCATCGAGCAAGTTCTTGAATTAGTAGTACCAAACCTGGGTGAAGATTCCAAGGATAAAATCTTAGTTAGAGAAGAGTTAAGATTTCTTGACTTACGAGTCTAGAAGAGAGCAAATCATGGGAGACCTTTGAGAGATCAAGGTTACTCAGACAATTGCCAAACTACTTCAAATTGCTCTATATTCTTACAGTACCTCCAAGCAAAAGAGAAGCCTACCAAGGAAGTAGACTCTCTTGTGACCATACCTATCATCAGTACACCAGTGGTGGATGAAGCAGTACCCATTATCATTGTCAAGTCAGAAGACAAAACATATGTAGTCTAATCATGGATGGTAGCAGTTTTGGGGTCAATATTATCTCAAATGCTATTATGAAGTAGCACATAAATGTTAAGAATCTTAAGCACTCTCCATTCCATTTTTGTATGGCTGCTAACTAAAGACTACCAACCATATAGGTATGCTTCCAGATGTTGTAATTACTATTAGCAGAATTCATTATACAACCAACCTATTTGTTATCCCAATGGAAGAAAATGCCTATCCACTATTGTTGGGTAGAGGTTTATTGGAAAGTGCTAAGGTTCTACAAGATTGGAATACTGAGGTCATTCCCATCAAGATAGGAGAAAATGGACGTTCAAATCCCCACTCTACTACCAATTACTTGAATCATGAGGAAGAGACAGAGTACACACCAAGCTACAAATGAGGGCATCCAAAGGCACAAGAAAGAAACATAACAAGAAGTCTGGAGTCAAGACACACATCTAACCAAGAGGGGAGGCATGCAAGACAAGACAACACATTAAAAATCCATTGTCATTAATAGACCTACTATGCTACATCATCACCATCACACCCACCATCATCATACCAATTAGCTTGCAACACCACCTACAACAATCCAAAAAGTTGAATGACCCTAGCCATCTTTGAGCCTTTTTGGAGTCTTAAGTGGCAACAACTTTGACCCTAAAGGATATTTTGAAGCAAATATAATGTAGGTAGGAGCTTCACTCTTGCCTATGGATTAGAATCTTCAACAAAACGCATTATACCATCTCTTGTTCACTGACACACCACGCGAGTATTTGGTTTTGGAAGACTAATTGTAAGATTCTCCATATTGCATATCTTTAGTCTTTATTTGTCTAACAACAAGGCAGGTCTAAAAACACATCACCACAAATCTTTCATCTTTGGCTCTAATACATGAACATTGTTGTTGCTAAGAGGTCTAAATGGCATATAACTTGCATTGATTTTTAGACTATCTCCTTAACTTCTACCAACTTAGATTGGAGTGGGCATTATCTCAATTCATGTGATTAGCTTTCCATGGTGATGAATAAACTAGTTTTGCAATTCCCCAAGTATTTGTGACAATTGACAATCTAATCCAAAATCTATGGAGACTGTGTCAATAACATACAAATCTCCTTGCCCACCTATCGACCAAAATGACCTTTAGAATCCATGTGGCACCCTATGGAAGGCTCAAATCCCAACATGCTTAGAATTTGGGACTTTTTACATCATTATGTTCCTCTTAGTACCTTGAATATTCACGTGTTTAGATCTCCATTTGAGCCACATTTGGCCATTTCTATCTTACAACTAACCCTAGCTAATAAAATTATACCTTAGAGCTTTATTGTACCAAATTCCAAGGGACCTGTTTTAGAGGAGCTTCCCTATAAGTGTCATCGAGTTATGAGCTCATGTGGATGAGATATCAGAACAATCTACCGCAAGGCTAAGATCTATTGCAATTTCTAGATATTTAGATTGGAATTGCTCTCAAACTTGGTTTAGGAGGTTGCTTGTGTCTATTGGAGGCGCTAACCAAGTTTAATAAGGTTTTACGTCCTACTTTTCTTATTCACTAAACATTGGAGAGCTTCCAAAAAGATCAGTTAACTATAATCTACATTTTTCTTAGTTATTTGAAGTAATCTACCAAACATTTTGATGCCTACATATCAATAAGCAAACCCATCAGTTAATGCAACCATACTATTCAAGGGGGACGAGCATATTCCGAGAAAAATCTTTCGAGCATTCGAGCAAAGAAAAAAAAAAGCTTCCAACTATGTAAAAATATGGCAAAAATAGATCGGAACAAAACATAGTTTCACTTAGAAATATGCAAATTATTATAGCAATGCCTATTTTATACACAAATCTTTACATGAATCTTTGGGAATGGTGAGTAACATAATGGGATGGCTTTTGAAGAAACCCACATGTAGAGTAGACTTCTCTATGAAAATTCCCTTATGATCCTTCTTACAACTCTTACTTAATAGGGGGTGACATTGAAAACCCTATCTCAACCTAGCTTCATGAAAAGGTTTCTCTAAAGAAACCTCATTGAAGCAAGCCATCAAGGTAGTTTTGCCAGCGAAACCCCTTTGAAGCAGGTCTTCCAAGGTAGTTTCGTTGGCAAAACTACTATGGACAACACTTTTAAAAGTGGCATAACTTTCACATCCAATGTCTAAATATAGTCATTCAACCACTCAAATTGATCAAAAAACCCCATTTGAGCACATTTACGGGGTTATATTTTGGAGAATCTTGCATCTATAGTATTAAATATTACCTCTATTTTATGTCAGTGATATATAAGCCCAAGTTAATACTTATTTATAGTCATTTAAACTTCTTGAGGAATATATCCATAAATATCTTGTTATTTATGCTATTAAAACACTCGGAAGCTCTTGTCATATTGATATAAATGTGTTTAATAAGTAATGATATATGTATAATATTATTACATTGAGAGTGATTATGAGGGATGTTTCTTAAAGGAATTATTTTTCAACACTTTTTAAAGGTAATAACAGGGGTACAAAGGATGTCTATGAATAAGAAAATTTTTGTTATGTAAAATTGAATGAGTGACTATTCTGTATATTTTTATGATAAAGGGACATTGTAGTTCTAGTAAAATTAAAGTGTAAAATCCATGTTTTTTAAAAAAATAAAAATAATAAATTTCTTGAAAAGCATGCTCGGATAAATATGCTCATAGGTTTTTGCTCGTAAACTTGACACATCTCTATTCAAGTGCCCAAGTCATTCAAGCCTTGTTAATTAAAAAGACGACTTATTTTGAAAATCATCCATTTAGAAATACCCAATGATCGACTTAACTTCCTCAATTTTCATTTAAAATTTCAAAACCTTCAATGATGATCATATTCAAAATTACATCCTTTGTCAAATAATTATATAAGCTAATCAGCTTCAAAGTTTCAAAATACCCCAATTTTCAACTTCAAAAGTTCACACAATTATTATCAGTAGGATGTTGAAGTGATAAAACATATTAATTCTTTTTGGCTACAAGTTCAAGTATAAATCATGTACTATCGATCCATTTGGAGAGTCTCTATTCATGCATAGTTCAAAATGATTCTTTACACTACAAACCTATCAGAACACTATGCTAACTCACCCACCTCCATCCCACTAAGCACCAATGTTAGTACTATGCATGGTTACTGGGGTAGGCAAGCTTCATAATTAGCATACAATTGTTATCTATCTCACTCCAATAAAGATACATTGAATATAGATGTTCTTTACAAACAATTAAACATTCTAAGTTAAATCAAATAATTTTCTCCTTCTTGATATTGGAACACGCAAAAAATGAAAATGTCAAAGAGAGATATTACAAAAATTCAAATTAAACATGATCACAAATTCATGATTTACCAAAACCATAGAAACCAAGACTAAGGAAACATGTGGGGGAGAGGAGAAAGAGAGAGCGGCACTACATGGGGTACAATATGCCCCCCCTAGATGGTGGCTCTTGCTTCCCATCTAGAGTATTTATAATTGTAATTCCAAAAAGCAAAGAGCCAATAATAGTACATCCAAAAGCATCCCTTGTCCACAATTAGAGGGATTGTTCAACATAGGTCCACGAGCTCAAAATATCACAAGGCTTAATATGCCATAATTAATAAAATAAAGTGCCCACGGCTTAATATTCATTACTTTATAATATGGCCCATGGCCTTTGGCAACCATTCGATACTTCAATCAATCCAAATCACCTTCACCTCTGTTCCTTGTTATCCAACTCATCATCTGTACTCAATCTGCCAATTGTATTAATTGTTACAATCAATTGATGAATCATCACACTAACTAATCCCAACACAATTGTATGCTTGATATATAGACATCAAAATACACACCTTACGACCAATCGCAATAACACCTGTAACACTAGTGACATTACTATTAACATGGAATTACCCATAATACTAACCATCTAGCCTAACAAAACACAGATAGTTAGGCATCCCCAACTAAATCCCACAAAGCATCTACTAGGACCCCCACCATGTCCGGTGCGCTCCTATGGAATATTTTGCTATAGTCACATTTGACTAAAATAAAATAATTTCCATAGCAAGAAATATAAAAAATGCAATTCCATAACAAGAGCAGCCACATGCTTCTAAAAAAACTTTAGATGGTAACTTCATCCAACCAATTTAGTCTTTCACAAAACTTGTCATGCTTCACTCTGTGATTCCCTCCTCTCGTATTGAACTTCCAATTTGGCATCACATTCAAGAATGGTAAGCCTGTATAGTAGGGCAAAATGAAATAGTAAATGTTTTAGTCCCTCGTAGGGAGTTGCATGGCTCAATTATGATACATAACTAGAAGAATCAAGACAATATTCATAACCCTCAGTGTACCAAAAAAGAAAAAGGAGTACCTAAGAAGCAGCCCAAATAGCAAGAAAAAGTTGTACCCAAGAAGCAGCCCAAATAGCAACACTACCAACCAACTCATAAGATGCAAGAAATAGCAGACATCAACAAGGAAGTTGATACAACTACCCAAGAATGAACCAAGCTAAAGTAGGAAAGAGTGACATTACCGATAGACTTTGAGTTCGCAAGCAACATTTCTTAAACAAAGCTTATCCTACATACCCATGCAAGCTGATAAGGTAACCATGAATCAAACAGGCAAGGCACCCATGATGGGTCATAGTTAGCCAACTAAAATAAACATGCCGCACCTTCCTAATAATCAAAATAGCGTTTGAACCAAAAAAGCTTAGATAGACACATGCTCATAGTAATCAAGCCCGTCAAAATCTTTGATGCAGGTCATGTATTTTTGCCGACGCTCTCATTTCTCCTCCTAACCCAAATATATTGGTCACAAGTGGGTCCTCCATTTTTATCATATTCACCCAAAATAGCAGTCTATATCCTTGAGCAGGACACCATTGTGTGGAGGCCAATTCATCTATTTGAATTGATTATCATGTTTTGCCAGCAAATATTTACTACCATTTATCCTCTTTTTTCGAGTTCAATCAAGGGCCTTCTTTGTTGCCTTTCTCCTCTCTCACAATTTTATCTAAAAATTGTTCTTATGATTGGTATACTCGATAACTTTCCATTGTAGCTCCTGCAGCATTACTTGAAAGAGGTAATGTACATGCATGTTTGAGAATTCAAAATCTTGTGGGTTGTAGCTAAATAAGACACCATTTTCAAGGATTCTTGTCTGGAACTTTTGCATAGCATGCATACATTAAATGGTCTAGCAGTATGCCATTGAATGTTTAGCTTCTTTCAAACTATGGATAGCTGTGTGTTTAACGTACCCTTTTTAGAGTACTCTCATGAGAAGCTATGCTATGCAAGAAATGATTGTATTTATCACTGTATCATTGGGAATTCTAAGTATTATTGGTATATACATTTGACAAATGTTGGTAGTTGTCTTTCTTTTGAGTTTTTACCTTTGTAATGAGGGTGCCTTAGCATTGTAGTTGCTTTCAAATGACTTACTTTTTGTGAATCTTTTAGTTGCATGCTTACTGCTAGCTAGCAAGGTGGTGTAATAGTTCACCCACTCAACTTGCTTCGGATGTTAGTTCTGAATCGTTCAAGTTTAGATAGCTTCATTGGCTTTACGAATGAAGGAGTGGAGTGAGAAACCGCCAAGGCTTTTTAAATGACATTTTGTATAATTTCCATCACATTTAAAGGGAATTTTATTCTACCCTCTTGGCCTGAGATTTTAGTTCTTATAATGTACACCATTTGTTTAGAGCACCTCAAGATAATCCGCTAGTTAGATTGTTACATGTTACATCTCTAATGCCTACTATTGTGTGAGCCAAAAATAGCTTGTTTTCATGATTTTTGAATTTAGAAAGCACATGCCAATGGTGAGATTGTAGTTCTTATAATGTACACCATTTGTTTAGAACACCTCAAGATAATCCATTGGTTAGATTGTTACATGTTACATCTCTAATGCCTACTATTGTGTGAGTAGAATTAGCCTCTTTTCATGATTTTTGAAATTTAGAAAGCACATGCCCTTATCTTGGAGATATTGTATCTCACCAATCTTATTACATCTAAAAAATACAAATAGTGAGATTGTAGCTCTTGTAATATGCAACATTTTTTGAGGACAATTCAAGAGCTTCCAATAGTTACATTCTTACATATCACATCTTTAATGACTACATTCTAACTAAAAGTAACTTGTTTTCATGAGTTCTAAAATTAAGGAAACACATGCTCTAATATTGAGTCACTCTATCTCACCAACCATATTAGATTTGAAAAATCTCAATGGTAAGATTTTAGTTCTTATAATGTATAAAATTTCTTAGAACACATATCACATCTCTAATGCCTCCCACAATGTGACTAGAAGCAGCCTATTTTTGCGAGTTTTGAAATTTAGAAAGCACGTGCTCTAATCTTGGAGTCACTCTATCTCACCAACCTTATCAGTTCTTTGAACTCCCAAAGGTGAGATTGTAGTTCTTATAATTAACATTTCTTTAGAACATTTCAAGAACATCCAATGGTTACATTGTTACATATCACATCTCTAATGGTTTCAAGAGCATCCAATGGTTACATTGCTACATATCAATCTTAATGCCTCCTATAGTGTGACTAGAAGCATCTTTTTTTCATGAGTTCCAAAATTTAGGAAGCACCTGATCTAATCTTGGAGTCACTCTATCTACCAACCTTATTCTATCAGAAAAATCCCAAAGGTGATGTGTAGTCCTTATAATGTGTAACATTTCTTTAAAACACCTCAAGAGCATCCAATGGTTACATTGTTACATATCACATCTCTTATAATACTCTCTCTTATATCACATTGTTACATATCACATCTCTTATAATACTCTCTATTGGCTAAATGAATTGTTATATGCACTTTGGTGCATTGAGATATGCATGGATACCCAATATGTGGTATTACAAGTATGTGGCAGACATGGTAGTTTTAAGAAAGCCCTTGACTTGGAAAGATCCTATAGTTGGGACCATGACTGGTAGGTATAATAATATTTTATGTAATAATTCTCAAAGGCAAAAATCATTATTAGTATCATGATAATTTAGCTAGGATGATAGTCTACTTTTCTCCATCCTATTATTTCCCCCATTGAAATCCCCTAGTATACTTTTCTCGATCCTGATATTTCCCCCATTGAAATCCCCTAGTATGCTATATTTCTGTTTTCGTTAATTGTAAGGTCTTTGAGTAATTGAGAAACAAGACCTTGTCTACCATTGGTTATATGTTCATTTACTATATAAGATTAAAACATTAAAGGAAAAGTTGATTCCATTGGTCACATTTGTTGTCTTTTGTGTATCGTATAATTGCAAGTCAATGCTGAAGCCTAACTTCCACAACAAGTTTGAGTTGTTCTAATGATTGGCTTCTTGTATTATATTTTATGTAATAATTCTCAAAGGCAAAAATCATTATGAGTATCATGATAATTGAGCCAGGATGGTAGTATACTTTTCTCGATCCTAATATTTCCCCCATTGAAATCCCCTAGTATACTTTTCTCGATCCTCATGTTTCCCCCATTGAAATCCCTTAGTATACTATATTTCTTTTTTCTTGAATTGCAAGTTCTTTGAGTACTTGTGGAACAAGACCTTTTCTACCATTGATTAGATGTTCATTTACTTTATAAGCTTGAAACATTAAAGGCAAAGTTGATTCCATTGATCACATTTGTTGTCTTTTGTGTATTGTATAATTGTAAGTCAATGCTGAAGCCTAGCTTCCACAACAAGTTTGATTTGTTCTAATGATTGGCTTGTTGTGATGGTGCCAGGTGATTTTCCTTATCAGTAGTATAGGGAGAATGAAAACTAAGACCAGAGAGCACTTACCAACTTTCATAATAAAAACACTGTAACCTCATATAATTTTACTCTTGTATAATGGATGTTTAGCAAGAAGGAAGTTTTTTAGAATGGGCTACATTAAATTTATATGGCTAACATTTACATTGAATGATGAATATTATGTTTTTGAAATTTGGTATATATTTTATGACTAAATTTTAATTGATCTGACTACATTGCCCTTGGAGATCCAAACTTGATTTAAATATTATTTTGGAAAGGTTATTAAAAGATTATAAACTTGTAGAGGACAATGGAGAGAGTGTGATAATAATTTGAATGTCCTTAATATTGAGTTTATCGGAGTAAGGGAGATCTTGGTATATGAATCCTATTGGGTTGCTGATTTTTGGGATACATGGTTACTTTTATTGTTACATTTGTGATTATTTGTAGATTACTGAAGAAAGGAATGGTTGATGTATTTAGGCTAGTAGCTTGATAAGTAGCACACACGCATGCGTGCGCACACACACACACACACATGCCCTCAGCCTTATTAAAATATATGGGATTTGGTTGTTAAGAATGATATTGATATTTTATATTGGAAAAGATAGCGAGACGCTGATGAGGGCTCACTGGAAAACTCTGGGTTATATAGGAACTATGGCTATGATGATTGCAATGTAGAACTATGATTAGTAGAGGAGCATTTAAATGTATAAGGCTATGCAACAACGTTTGATCCCAAAGGAGGCCAAAGAGAAGTAGGTAGCTAGAGACTATAGCAGACTATGTGACGACTGAGGCAAAGGCAGTGCATGGCAAGAGGTGACTGTGTGGCATGGGATATTGAGCAAGGCAATAGACTATGCTAGAAGATGGTTATAGTCTTGATCAACTAAAAAAGGCGGGCAAAAAATTTGCATGAGAGCATATTCCCAACATGGAGGTAAACATTTGCAATAGCAAGATGTTTTGAAATTTGATCTTGACAGTGGTATGGAACATTTTTATCTTGATCAAACTCAATCCCCTTCCACCATGTCTCATGCTCCTAGAGAGCGTCACCAACATGGAGTGGAATGATCTTTGCGAGTGTGCACTTGATGCAGCTAGAGCTTGATTGCGATAAAAAACATAGGAATACATGTATGCCTTTTGATAAACCTAAGAGTGATGAGACTCAATGAAGCCACCATGTCTTTGTACCTACTAAAAGAATGGCCACCCAACACCATGCTATGAGCATCAAATGGCATTTTGTGACTGCATCCAGCACTTCCTTGTTGAGCGACTTGTCTAGTTCTCTTGTAAATAGTGCAATGCATCCAAGAGATAGACTAGATTGAAAAGTAGAGCAAAGTAAAGAGAGTTACTTCCTTTTTTTTTTACATTGCTTTCAAATGGATAATAAATCTCCTTGCCAAAGCAAAACTTTCTTGTAAACAAGACAAGCTTTATTTATAGAAGGGTGGAGTATAAAATGCTCTCCTTGTAGATTCAAGAAGAAGGTTGTGCTATTTTTTTATAGTTATGGGGACTCAAATGTGCTTAGTGTTGACCTCCTTATCAGACTTTTGTTAGTGAGATTCTTGGGTGCATTTGCTTCATTGCTCTTCCCACTCATTGCACCCACCCCTTATTAGTCATTCATTTGTGGTAGACTACCATGATCACCACAAACAAGAGACTTATTTGAGGACTTGCAAATGCTAATTTCCTTACCCAAATATCAAGACTTATCTTAGGACTTGAAAACGTGAGTTGTTTTGTCCCCTAGCATCCTTAGGTTTTGTTGATCATGATGCTGAAGATATGGATTGCTTACTATCCACAGTACCGATTTACAATATTTCCATACAACATATTATAATTGTTGGAAAAGAGCAAGCTGAGCAAAATGGAGACAAGAAGATGGACACAAATGAAGAACCGTCTCTAAGAATGAAGAGAAATGAGGGCCATATGTAGGCTACCTCTACATCCATACTGACATCATAGATGACCTCATACCAAAGGCCATCAAGCTCCTAGAATCTCTCCCCTATCCTCTAGAAGCATCTAGCTCCACCTAACACACCTAACTGCCCCTCTAGCACACACATAAGATCACAAGTGTGCCTATGGAGAGGCAGGACATTGACAAACCCCAACAATAATATGGTTCATCCATCTAATCTAATCATTGTGCTTTTGTGGTGTGACTTATGCCACAAATGTGTCTTACAATTGTAGTGAAGAAAATGTTTCATGATATCTCACCACACATAGTGTTCTTTTGCAATAGTTGTCACAAAATCCTTTGTTATGCATCATAATTCACATTCAACTCTCTATGTAGATTCGACTTTCCCATAATAATCTACATTAATTTTTTTATTGGGAGAAAGGATATCAACTACATTGATTTTTTGTTTAATAGTAGGATATTTGCCTTGACTTTTAGATTCTCTCCATAGCACTATGTTACATTTAAGTGTCTACGTATAGCATGTCTCTTGATTTGTTCTATGGAAATACGTCTCTCTTGTGCTTCCTTCTATGTTTAGTGGGGATTATGGAATAGATTCTCAAAGAGGGATCCTTAAACTATAAGGGAGCTACCAAAGCCCCCCATGTAGAATATCCATACAGATCCTATCATTAGATCATAAGAGGGTCCACTTCCACCCTTCATAATTGATGTTCCCTTAGGGGCTACCACAATCCAAGTGATGATCAAAATTTCATGATTTGGCAATTCAACACATCTAAAAGATCAATGGTAAAATGTCTTTAGCACTACCTCACCACAATATCTAATCTTAGCTATTGTTTACTCAAAGCTCTTTCACTTGGTCAAAGGGATCTAGGAATAGCATCAAGGTGATTCATATATATATATATATAGATAGTGTGTGTGTGTGTGTGTGTGTGTCTGTGTGTGCGCGCGCGCGTGCACATATATATGATCATTTAACATATACTCAACTTCTTTTTCCCATACACATGAGATATATAAGACTACCATGAGTCTTATCTTGTAACTTCCAAACATGAGTTTCTCTCCTTGCCTTGTCTTGGTTTTCACTTCTTTCATTTTTTGCATTCCTTAGGTTTCATTCACCATTATGCATTCACAACTACCAATCCACAAAAGCTATTGAAACATTTTTTAAAGGTGTATATTGCAATATGGTTTCACTTAATGTGATCATTATGGTGCAATTTGTGCTATGACATGACCTATATTGCAACATGTGTCTTAGAATTGTGATAAAAATCTTTCTCTCAATATCTCACCATACATAAGAGTGGGTATATGATCAATCCAAATGGCAGTGTCCCAGATAGAGCACTATTAGTGACTACTATTATGGAGATTTAGGGCAGGTACAACATAAGTTTACATAAATGATTGTGATTTTTATGAATATTATACCCAATTATCCCAACATGTAGTTGTTTTTAAAAGCAAATTGACAATTCAAGGTCAATAACATTGGTCATCTTTTAAGAGCTATTACAATAGTCTACTAGTAAAAAAACTAGAACACTTTATCATGCACCCACCCATACTACATTCTTTTGCAATAGATGTTACAAAATCCTTCTAATGCATTGCAATTAGCTTTGCCTTTATATTACATTAGTGACAACTTTCAAGGTAAATTTCAAGGATTGAGAGCATCTTGTTGGGGTAACTAATGCGGCAACCTAAGGTGTGTTGAAAGTCTTTTATTCATAGATAAACTATGGTTTCGTTACGTATGTTTGCCCATAACCATTAAGTTTATAGGTTTTTCCCTCTCTACCTCAATAGATTCAAATGTGTCTAATCAGTGTTCCATTATCCCCTCTACCTAACTCCATAAGTACAATTTTGATCCTTTTACTTGCCCAATCTAAGCAAATAGGTGTAGCAATCAAGGGTGCATAATTCTTTTTCTCTAAAAGGTATATGAAAGTAAAGTTGTGGTATGATCCATGAAATTCACACAAATCTAAGACAAACTCTAGCACACACACTTTCTCATATTGCATAAGATCACAAGTATGGAAGATAATTAGCCACCTACAATTAAGGTCTCTCTCTTATTTCATACTTCTCACCACACCAACTTCCCTAGATATTGTGCCTACAATTGGGGTGTTTGTTGACATGTCTACAAAAATGAATATCGTCCCAAGAAGATAAAATCTTTTGGCAATGAGGGTACACGAGTATTGCATTGATAGACATATGCTAGGAGAGAAAAAAAGCATGTGTGTATTGAAGGAGCAACATGAGCAAAAGGACATACTTCTCTTTAGTTTTCTAGCATCCATTAACAAAGGGAACAAGCTAAAAGGTATTAAAGGATTTTACGATGTGGCTATGAGATTCTAAAACACCAATGTATCCACAAAATGGAAAGAGTTGAGTGAGCAATGATTGAAGATACAACCTATAAGATGATGAGCCAAGGGTTGTTCAAAAAATCCACATTAAAAAATAAAGGTGGAGTCGCACTATGATTATTATAAGGTTGGTATAACATATCTATGGCTCCATTTGGCAAGACACCTATGGAGAGTAAGCTTCCACAATAAACAACTTGGACCTTAGAACAATGAAAAGTAGTATGAAAACAAGAAGATATCTCTATATAACTACAAAAACACAATTTTGTTAACTCTAGTTTTGGTTGATGATTGCTTTTGCAATCATGACCACTTGCAATCATAGTACAATTGGTATAACACATGTATGAATATAAGTATTTACTACAATTAGCAAAACACCCATGGAGTGTAAGCTTCCACAAACAAACATTTTTAGAATTGCAACTTATACCAATGTAAAGACTTCGAGCAATCTAAGAGGATACAAGAAGGCACAATATGCTAATTATATAAATCTGTCAAACTTTATTAAAACATAAAAGAAACACTAAAATGGAAAAACGACTCATCTTAAGGCTTAGAGATTTAAAACTAATGGAGATGATAAACACAACATTTTTCACATAATATATTGTCAATGCATAAATATGAGGAGAGAAAGCTTTAGGTAATACTTAAATCATAATTAGTTGTTCTAAATATATTTTCAAAATTACTTTAAGTTAAAAGCATTAAACATTTATTTTTGCTAGTGCAATTTTGACTGATGAAAAAATCGAATTCAAACTTTTGTGAACATTTTTCTACGCAACTTGTTAAAGAATTGAGGGTGTGCACATGCAAATTAAACAAAAATAGCAAATACTTCAACTTGTAGCAATGTATCGATAATATTTTCAAAGATACATATTTTTTGATTATTTTTCATTGCCCTTTGTATATAAATGAAGACCCTTGCAATGATGTCTATAGTAGATGTGGAGTTTTCTATACCCCTTTACAAGATCCATGTTGGGCCAAGAATAGCCTTAAGGTTCTAATCGAAACCTACCTTGCTACTCCATGGGATCTTAAGCAATATCATGTTTTATACTAAACGACACCTAACAAAGCACCATCTATGAGACCCATTAGCAACAAGCACATTATGGCATTGCATTTCAAAATGCTATGTTTTCCTTGTTGCTATGTTTTCTTGCACTATATAGCAGTATGGTTTTGGGCTGCTTTTAGTTGCATCCATGTTTTATCCTCTATCCTCATCTACTTGTTACCTTGTCGCTTATACCGCTTCCAAACGTCTACTGAGAGCTTCCAAAAATTTCTTTCCTCTCACAATTTGGAATACTCATATCTGGGCCTTCAATCTATTGGTCACAACTACAAAACAACATCTCATTCCTTGTTTTTGTATCCTTTTGCCACGTCTTGCTCTGATAGGTGAGAATTCCTAATAACAGGCCCATAAATTGTTATTAGTTTTATTTAAAAACCTACAAAGTGAAGGAGAATTCAGAATTTTATCTCCATTAGCTTGGAGTAAAATTCTTTTTCCACCTCATACTTTTCTAGCTTAAGGGAATTTTCCTTCGCATTGAATTAGTCAAATCGAAATGCTAGGTTTTGCGATCTATAATTATGACTTCATGAGCCCTCTCTCAACATTGCACAACTTTTTCAAATGTAAATGACTCCATTAGGTTCACTGAGTGAAAGCAACGGACTCTTTATTAGCCCATCATAGTTGGTCTCAGTATAGGGAACAAGAGTAAGCATCCAACTAGTCCTACCTCCCATTTCCCTTTCATCTCCTTGTAGCTCTTTTATTTCCTGCTAGTCCCTTCACACCCATGCTGGAGATTTTTGGGCCCAAACAACCATGCTGGATATATTGCGAACGTCTTGGTCAACGAGTTGAATTTAAATTAGTTTTGATAAGAACTCTCTCTCTCTCTCTCTCTCTCTCTCTCTCTCTCTCTCCCCCTCCAACATGATCTAGCTCTTTGACAAATCCTGAAATGTCATGCCTCTCCTATCTTATGTTACAATTGAATGGAGCAGAAATTTGCAAGCTGTGTTATGACAGCACTTCATGCCTTGCTTCCGAGGAACAGGAAAATATATCAATATGGCAGTCATATGTAGCTCAATCAGGCTCTGTGCCATGTTCATGGCGTCTCAGCTATAAGGAACTTCATCCCGAGTCTAAGCAGAGGCAAGCATCTACGTGTAATGATAAAAAATAAAGCACGATTTAAAAGAACCCTCATAGGGTAAAAACCCTCAAATTTGCCTGGCGCAAGACAGTTTGAAACTCCTGCATTCTCATCTTAAAATAAGATTAGCTAAGATGAGAGGTTTTCTACTTCGCAGCATGTTTGCCGACAGGCCAATCAGGCCCATACGATGTCAATTCAAGAATAGAACACACACAACGAGAATCACTCACGATAGCATCGCAGTGAGTGGCAGAATGTTGGCCGTGATGTGACCACACCATGAGGTGAGAGGTTTTTTACTTTGTCGCATATTTGCCAACAGGCCAATCAGGCCAGCATTGGTGCTTGTCAATCCCTCCAGGTTACTTTTCTCTAGCCACTGTGATCAGCCGTCAGGAGACCTCGTGCAATATTCAAAAGGCAGCATGGTCCTTTTTTTGTCTCTGGTGCCATTGAATGACCTCCTTGTAAGGTAATTCACCACCAAAAATGTCAAGAGCACTGCCAATTGTGGCATTGACAGCTCCTCCTCCCGCAAGTCGAATTAATTCCAGATCAGCAATGGTTGTAGCACCTCCCGCATAGGTGACAGGTATCTGAATCCACGAAAACGACGTTATATACACAATACCTCTACATAGGCACGATATAGGATGTGATGCATTTTGGACATAGGAGCTTACAGGCGACCATTTCCCAAGCAGGCACACCAGCTCCTCATCAACTCCAAGTCTGTTACAATTATCAAGACTAACATTTTAATCATCAACGAAGAAACAAATATCAACATACAGAACTTGTAATTTCTCTCTAGACTGATGTGAAAATTCGCCTTACTTTTTTCCCTCTACATCGACCCCATGGACAAGAAACTCATCAGCAAACTCAGAGAGGCTTTCCAATGTGCCCTTCGTTAATACAAGGTCGGTGAATTTCTGCCAACGATCTGTCACAACTGCATAGCTGCCGCCATGCCCCTGTCATGAAAAGCAAGATTGTTGTGAAAAGCATCCTTGGATATATGATACCAATGTGTGCAATGCATCAGTTAACTTTTCGCGTGTGCATAGCTGCCACCAGACCCTGTTGATCATTCAGAAAAGCAATCAGTGAAAAGAAATGACTTAATTATGCAGTTGCAAAGGGAATATAATAATCGGATTCACCTTGACTGATGCCAGACAAGTTGCTCTCAGGTACATGGCAAACCTAAAGGGAGCAAATTATCTATGGATGAAGGACACAACTGCAGTTGGAACACAAAACAAGGTGCATGCATGAGATATGAGGCAAGGGAAGCAGAAAAATGGGCCGTCTCCAGAGACGTGAGGTGACACATCAAAGATAAATGGCAATCCAAGGTAGCCAATGGTATCCGCATGGCAGTCTGACCCTAAATCCAGGTAGATGCACATGAGATGTATGAGGCAAGGGAAGCAGAAAAATGGGCTGTCTACAGAGACGCGAGGTGACACATCAAAGATAAATGGCAATCCAAGGTAGCCAATGGTATCTGCATGGCAGTCTGACCCTAAAGCCAGGTAGATGCACATGAGATATATGAGGCAAGGGAAGCAGAAAGATGGGCTGTCTATAGAGACGCGAGGTGACACATCAAAGATAAATGGAAATCCGAGGTAGCCAATGGTATCGGCATGGCACTCTGACGCTAAAGCCAGGAAGCTTTTCTGACAGTTTACAATAAATACAATCTTGCAATTTTCTGACAGTTTACATGCAAAGATATGACTTACAGATACACCTTCAAAAGACCACAATAAATACAATCTTGCAATTCGCAAAATCTTGAGAATAGAGGAGACAGAAATACACTGTTCTGCGTAAACCTTTGCATGTAACATAACATGAGGTGCGGTCTGAAATCACCATGGTGTCACGTGGCAATAACATCTGACCCTGCTTCAATCTCAAATCAGCAGAATGATGTCCGGATTTGGCCCATGGCTATCCGTTGAGTGGCTTACACGTACCAGGACTTCTAATCCCCATCAGCTGCGAGTTGTGAGAGATCCATCCACTGTAGTCATTGTCTACCTGTGTCGAGGTTTATGATGATCAGAAAAGAGTGCAGCTCTGAAAAAATCACTGTTCGTGGTGAATAAGCTCCTGCAACAGCCTTCGCTTTGATCAGAGCATGCCGGACAAAGGTGCTCCAGGTAAGGGGGGGAGCCCTTGCCGCATCCCTAGAACGTCAGCAGGATGTTCCTTCAGCCTGGTGTGCCCCCAAAGCCTTATGGACAAAAAGTAGAAGGGGATGTGTTCGGAGTGGCGGCTGCAGGCATTAAGCATAGAGATAACAGGTTGCATAAAGGAGATCACCCTGCTAAGAAACGCGATCAAGTTGGTGGAGATCCCATCAGATGTCGTCCGGGATAACCTATTAATGCTGGTCTCCTACGGTGTGCATGCTGATGAAAGTGTCCCTATTATGCAGCATTCTCGCCCTCCTCAGGTTCACCCAAGCAAAAGGAGTCTCCTTCCACCTAATGACACTTGATCACCAGGTTGGATCTTCGTGGCTGCTATCCCCTCTCAATCAACCTCCTCCCTGCCAAACCAACTTAGTAAGAAGGCCTTTCAGCGCAAAGCAGTAAATTGTTTGCTAGATCCGAGCCTTTGATCTTAAATGGAAAATAAGACAGGAGTTTGTCTCCAATTTCCAATCCTGGTCATTTTAGCCTTTTCTAGAAACCACCTGAGGTAATCCACCCAGGGCTCCTCACAATGAAACATCTTGAGGAACCAATGGCAACCAAGTTCTAGAGAGTTCACCTTCAAATCTAGTACCCACATCCCCCTCTCCGCCAAGGGACCCCTGACAGCGTGCCAGGGAATAACATGAGGGTTCTGAGAACTATCTCCCTTATCCCATAAGAAACTTCTCGGCTCCCTTTCCAGCCTATTCAAGTTCTGGGAGTGTGGATATAAAGACCGGGTAGGCTAAAAAGAAATGTCTAAGGATGACAACCCCAGAATTTGATTCTAGGAGTCCAGACCTTCACAGATTTAACTTCTCCCTGATAAAAGGAGAACACCAAAAATTGGAGTTGTATTGAGAATGCAAGAGTTCTACATATCAGAATGACCAAATGAGGACTATACCCTCTACATGGGAGACTAACCTCCTAACTGGAGGGGAAGAGTTCCCAATGGGTGTGTCCACACCACAATGCTCATAATCTAGCAAATCCCCCTATCGTGGTAGTGTGAATGTGTATACAGAAATGGATCAATCACCAAAAGGAAATAAGCCTAAACCTTTGCAAAAAACTTCAAACTTTTCTCTTGATAGTGCCTTTGTGAACAAATGAATGCATGAAGCCTCCCTTTGACATAATGATAGTGAATCTCAATCTGCTTGGGACAAGCATGGGAAAAGCTAGATTCCGTGCCACAACCATAGCATTTAGACTATCAGTGAGAATAGTAGTGGGTGTCTGCTGACAGCCATGAAATCTCCAAGTAACCTCCTCATCCATACACAATCTATCATCATAGTGAAAGCTGCCAATACTCAACCTCACAGGTAGAGTGATTAATCCTCACTCAACCAAGATATGCAAGAAATGCTAAGAATAAAAAATTTTGCATTGGTGGACTATCGAATATCATAATGACCTGCTCAGTCTGAATCACTGAAAGCGTATAACTGCAAGCTGAGCTACCTGAACTGTGCATAAATTTACTAGCTTGAAAAACAGCAAACCGAATATCTGGTCTAGTGTTTCATAGATAGATAAGACAGCCAGCTGCCTGACTGTACATACCCACATCATAGGGCTCTTTTGCATCATAAATACTCAACTTCAGCCTAGGTTCCACTGGAGTAGAAATGGGCTTGCAATCCTGAAAACCAAACGTATGCAGGATCTTCTATGTGTACTTGGACTGAAGTAACATTGCGTTAATCTAACTGCACAAAATGTAGGCCCAAGTAAGCCACAGATCTAACATCTCAAATGTCTGCTGTAAATCAGGTTTGAAAGTTGAGGTGGCATCCTAATTGTTCGCAGTCAGCATGTCATCCACATACAGAGTAGAACACCGTGATCCTCTTTAACATATAGGGTGCTGACAAAATATGAAGAGGGGAGAGGAGAAGAGTGGAGATGAGGAGAGAGGGCACAGCTAGAGAGCACACCACAAATGACTAACTGTACACTAGATTTAGTTGAAAAAATAGAATATATACAAACCCATTTAGGGTTAGGGTTAAGGGATCTAACCCTTTCCTTTATAGCACTCTATAAGGTTAGTGCACATATGACACGTGATGGTGCTATGCATACATGATCACATGATGTTGAGCGTGAACTCTCAACACCTCCCTCAAGATCAACATCATGAAGTAGGCCTTCCCTCAAGACGATGATTATGGGGAATCGAAGAAGAACTGAGAATTACATTCCATCACACCCCTTTAATGGGAATGTCCTTCCTCTGCGTCAAACCAAGAGCTAGTTGGTGTTTCTCGAATAGCTCTTTACCAAGTGGTTTGATAAAGATGTCTGCAACATTCTCTTTGCTATCACAATGCTGCAGTGTGATGTCACCAAGTAACACTCTTTCTCTGATGAAGTGCTCTCTGACATCAATGTGCTTTGTCCTGGAGTGATATACACGATTCTTGACCAATGCTTGAGCCGATTGATTATCACAGTATATTGTTGTTGGCTTAGACTCATCAAAGTAATATGTTTCTAACACTAGTCTTCTAAGCCATATAGCCTCACATGCACCTATAGTGACTGCTCTATATTCTGCTTCAGTCGAAGACAAAGAAACAATTGACTGTTTGTTTGACAACCATGATATAGCACCTTGACCAAGAAAAAATGCATATCCCTGTGTCGATCTCTTGGTCTCATGATCTCCAGCATAGTCACTGTCACAGTATCCATGCAACCGTGGATGACTTCCTCTGTATTTTATCCCAAACTATCTTGTACCTCTGATGTATCTCAAGACCCTTTTGGCTGCATTCCAGTGAGACTGTTTTGGATTTGCCATAAACTGTGCCAGTGAGCTTACTGCATAACAAATATATGGCCGTGTGATTGTCAGATATATAAGAGATCCGATGAGCTGCCTATAGTATCTGTCATTGACTGTAGGCTTTTCTAAATCTTTAGTAAGTTTCAAACTCTGTTCCATGGGAGTGGCTGCAATCTTGCAATCTGTCATATGAAACTTCTTCAAGAGACTGTTAACATACTTGAGCTAACTCATGAATGTGCTATCTGAATCTCTCCAGAACTCAATTCCAAGACAATAGTGCATAAGTCCAAGATCTTTCATGTCGAACTCTACAGATAAGTCTTGTTTCAATTTTCTGATGAAGCTATCCTTGCTTCTTGTCACAATCAGATCATCTACGTACAAAAGTGCAATAGTAATGTCTTCCACTTGAACTTTGTAGTAGAGAGTATGATCTGCATTGGACTTAATGTATCCCAGATCAGCAAAATACTAGTCGATTCTCATGTACCAACTTCTGGGTGCTCATTTTAAGCCGTAGAGACTTTTCTTGAGATGGCAAACCTTATTCTCTTTTCCTGGTTCAACATAACCTGCTGGTTGTTGCATGTAGACTTCCTCATCTAGATAACCATTGAGAAATGCATTCTTGACATCGAGCTGGTACACATTCCATCTGCTGAGTATCGCTAGTGATATCAAGAACCGTATGGAATCCATCTTTACTACTGGAGCATAAGTCTCATCATACTCCTCACCATATTGTTGTGCAAATCCTTTTGCAACTAGTCTGGCTTTGTATCTCTAAATACTGCCATCTAAATTGTACTTCACTTTGTATACCCATTTGTTTGCTATGGCCTTCTTTCCTGGTGGAAGCTCGCATAATTCCCAAGTATTATTCTTATACAAAGCATCCATTTCTTCATTCATAGCAGTTTGCCACGGCTTGTCTACTGCATCTTCGAAGTACACTGGCTCTTCTGTAGCCATGATGGTAGTAGTTTCAACCTGAATTGCTTTGCCTTTCTGAGCATATGTCAATCTGACTAATGCTCTGCTTTTCCTAGTACACCGTCTGAGCTGCTATGGCTTTGCTTGGGGTATTGCTGGCAATTCTTGCTCTTCTTCATCAACCCGTTCTGTAGATGATTGTGAAGTTGATGCTTCTATCTCCTGTAAAGGTGAGGTTTTTCATTCTGATTCCTCATCAAAGATTACATCTCTGAAGATATTGACCTTGCGGTTAATGGGATCATACAATTTGTATGCTTTGCTTTCTTCACTGTAGCCAACCATGATGCATTTGCATGACTTTGCATCCAATTTCCTACGATGATCATCATGTATGTGGGCATATGCTATGCAACCAAATATGCGAAGATGCCTAATATGTGGCTTGTGTCCAGTGAATGCTTCATAAGGAATCATACCCTGTATCGGTTCGGTAGGAAGCCGATTAAGCAAATAGTTTGCAGTGGCTATTGCTTCTGCCCAATACTGATTCGAAAGATGCTTTTCACTAAGCATTGCTCTAGCACCATCAGCTAAAGTCTCATTCTTCCTTTCAGCTCTTGCATTCTGCTGAGTATCTGCACATGTGAATTGTCTTCAAATGCCGTGACATCTGCAAAAGTTCATGAATGCTGAAGACATGTATTCACCTCCTCTATTTGATCTCATGACCTTCATCTTTCTGCCTGTCTGGTTTTCTACCATGGCTTTGAATACTTGAAATCTGAAAAAATACTTCAGGTTTCTTTTTCAGAAAGTAGACCCAACAATATGCTGAAGTTTCATTCTTCCTTTCAGCTCTTGCATTCTGCTGAGGAGTATCTGCACATGTGAATTGTCTTCGAATGCCGTGCCATCTGCAAAAAACACCCTCTGCTAAAGTCTCATTCTTCCTTTCAGCTCTTGCATTCTGCTGAGGAGTATATGCACATGTGAATTGTCTTCGAATGCCGTGACATCTGCAAAATGAATGCTGAAGACATGTATTCACCTCCTCTATCTGATCTCATGACCTTCATCTTTCTGCCTGTCTGGTTTTCTACCATGGCTTTGAATACTTGAAATATGAAAAAACACTTCCGATTTCTTTTTCAGAAAGTAGACCCAACAATATTTGCTGTAGTCGTCAATGAAAGTCAAGTAATAAAGTGAACCATTGATGCTGCGGGTCTGGGCATAACCCCATACATCTGTATGAATTAAATCAAGAATATCTCATGCACGAGAGGTACTTCTGACAAAGTTGGTTCGCTTTTGTTTGCCGAAGCAGCATGCTTCGCAAACTTTTCCAAGAAATTGTAGCTTCAGAATCCCAATTGCCATATTCTGATTTCTGAGATCTAACAAGTACTTAAAGTTGACATGACCATATCTCTTGTGCCATTTTGCAGATAGTGACATCTGTTGCGGTTGAGCTGACATGGCATGCTTATCTGATACTGTAGCTAGCATTCTGTAGAAGTGTCCTTCCTTGACACCTTTTGCTACTAGCTGACATCTTTTGGATTTGTCTCTGATAGTGCATTCATCACCGTCGAAGATGACTTTGTAATTGTGTTCCGTCATTTGACCTACACAAAAAGGTTCTTACTGAGCTTCGGAACATAGAGCACATCTTTTACTATCCTTTCGTACCAGTGAAATTGTTCATAGGGATAACGTATGTTCCTTGAACTGGATTCGGTGTATTGTCTACTGTGTAGATGACATTTTTCTGTCCTTCTAATGGCTTCATTTCTGTGAACCATTCCTGATGATTTGTCATATGAGATGATGCACCGCTGTCAATATACCAAGGATCCTGTTCCACTTGATCGACTTGATAGCTGTAATCCTCTTTGGGATTGAAATCAATGTCTAGGTACACTGTATCAGTCTGATGCATTTCCTCGCTTGCAAGAAACATATTCCCATGTTCATTTGTAAAATGGCTGTGACTAGAATGTCCACCACGATGATTTTCTCTACCTCGAAAATTCCCTCGATTACTGCTGGATTGATCACCTTGATCATACTACTTCTTGCGGCAATCTCTTTCATAGTGTCCAAACTTGTGACAGTAGTTGCACTAAAAGTTTGACACATTGATGGATGCATTTCCTCGTCCTTGGAATCTTCCTCGATTGGAATGATTTCCTCTTTGCTGATTCTGATGTTGCTGAGGATGATGCTGATGCTGACTTTGATTTTGTTACTGATGATGACCACTTTTCTGATATGATCTACCTCTGCCTTTGCCTCTGCTTCTGTCTGAAGCGATCATTAGAATGACCTTTACGTGCTTGAATGGCCTGAGTCCAGAGTTCTTCACTAAGTAGAACTGACTAAAGTTCTTACAGTGTCGGAATTTGCCGTTGGATGGCAATACTCTAGACTAGATTCTCGTATCCCTCTCCTAGTCCATTCAGAATGACTAGAACCATTTTTGCGGGGTTCATAGTCTCTCCTGCTGTTGCAAGTTGATTGTTGTAGTCTTTTATGCGGAGTACATAAGCATGACCGGTTTCACTGCTGTTGCGGAAACTCTAGTTTATTTGGTTTCTCAGGGTGAGAATCCTAGATGTGTTCTTGGACTCGTAGAGAGCTGCGAACATATCCCATGCTTCTTTCGATGTCTTGACTGTGTTGAGCTGTCCTAGCATGACATCTTGCACATTCTGCTTGATCGAATGATAGGCATAATTGTCTTTCTTATCCCATTATGCCTGAGCTCAGGCAATGGCAGGATCTGCTACTGGTGTCAAAACTGTTTGTGTAGCTGTAGATGCCGTTGTAGATCTCGTTGCTGGTGCTGTGACAACAAATGGAGTAGAGCTACTAGTGGCTGGATCGGCCAATGGTCTAGGTGTAGACCCATCGACATACTCCCATTTGTCCTGAAGTATAAGAATGGTCTCCATTCGGTATTTCCATGTACCATAATTGTGTGAGAATAGGAGAGAGAGAGCAAAGGTGAGAACAAGAGCAGGAGAGTGTGAGAGCTGAAAACGTAGTTGCAATTAGATGAGAGTGTGATACAACTGAATGGAGTGATGGGTTTTGTCTAAGTGACAAAACCTTATCACTTCACTAACCATAGTTAGTCAACTAACTATGGTTAGGGGAAAAAACCTCTAAGTGAGGGAAAAGTGTTCCTAACCTACTTATTATATTACATTGGTCACTGCTAAATTATAGCAGTAATTCTAACACCCCCCTGCAGTGCCAATGTCATGTACAAGGAAATGATCAATCACCAAAAGGAGATAAGTTCAGGGTGCTGCGAAATGCCTCAAACTTTTCATGTGGAAGTGCTTTGGTGAAAATGTCTCCAACATTGTCATGTGTTGACACATAGATCATGCTGATCTCTCCTGCATGCAACTTCTCTCTGACGTAGTGATAGTGAACGTGAACCTCAATGTGCTTCGTGCGAGCATGAAACACAGGATTCTTTGCCACTACAATAGCACTCTGACTATCACTGAGAATTGGAGAAGGACCCTCCAATGAAAGATGAAGATCAGCAAATAAACGATGCAGCCAAACACATTCAACTGTCGTTGTGAAAGCTGCCCTGTACTCAACTTCACATGAAGAGGTAGCCACTGTAGATTGTTTCTTGCTCAACCAAGAAATACAAGCTTTGCCCAAAAAGAAACAATTGCCACTTGTGGACTGCCTAGTGTCATAATCTCCAGCCCAATCTGAGTCACTATATGCATGCATCTACAAGTCACCCCCCCTGGGAAACATCAAGCCAAAAGACTGAGGGGCCGGAAGGGGGAAGAAGAGCAAGAGGGAGAGAGTGTGAGAGAGAGAGACTCAAATGTGCGGGTGTGAAGTGATGAGCCACACCACAAACTCATTAGTTTTATTAGGATTAGGTTTTACCCTATGACTGTCTTAAGACTGTCATAGGTGTCCTATCTTTAATAAAGGGGTGGCAATGTGCCTTTACCCCAACAACCTCCCACCTAAAGGCCAATGTGCCTAAAGGGGAGAAAAGAATAAAAATTACAGCAATATACAGTTACTGTATACAAGACCATAAAATAAGAATGGTCTTATCCTAATCCCATGATGTGGCGGCAATGTGCAAACCGCTCTGTAGGCAAGCTCTTAGTGAGCAAATCTGCAGGATTATCATCAGTGTGCACTTTCACAAGCTCAAGTCGCTTGTCTTCCAGTACCTCCCTGAAGAAATGATATTTCACATCAATGTGCTTGGTCTTTTGATGAAAGACCGGATTCTTTGCCAACATGATAGCACTCTGACTATCACAATGCAAAACTGGCATATCTCCTGTAATGCCCAAATCTCCCACCAGCCGAGTAAGCCATATTGCTTCCTTGCAAGCCTCAGTGGCTGCAACATATTCAGCTTCAGTAGTTGACAGTGCAACGCATTTCTGCAACCGAGATACCCATGATATAGCACCTCCTGCAAAAGTGAAAATATAACCGGTAGTAGATTTCCGGTTATCTGCATTCCCTGCATAGTCTGAATCTGTAAAACCATGCACCAATGCATCCTGCCTACCATAGCATATGCACAAGTCTTTGGTACCCTTGAGATACCTCAAGACACCTTTCACTGCTTCCCAGTGCCGCTTGCCTGGATTTGCCATATACCTGCTGATGACTCCCACCGCAAAAGCAATATCCGGACGAGTGGCAACCATGGCATACATCAAAGAACCAACTGCAGATGCATACGGAACTTTGGCCATTTCAGCCTTATCATCATCTGATCTGGGGCTGTCCTTACTGCTGAGTTTTAAATGTGGAGGCAACGGGGTACTAATAGACTTCCCCCCCTCCATTTTAAACCGCTGCAGTACTTTGTCAATGTACTCCTTCTGTGACAGAAACAAAAGTCCCTTGGACCTGTCACGAGTAATCCGCATGCCAAGAATATGATTTGCATCACCCAAGTCTTTCATGTCAAAAGACTTATGCAGTTGTTTCTTCAAAGCACTAATCTCATGCTGAGATTTACTGGCAATAAGCATGTCATCCACATATAGAATAAGTAGCATCAAACTGCCATCCTTTGCTCGTTTGGTGTACAAGCAATGATCAGCCTCACACCTATGATACCCTTGGGATTGCATGAAGGCATCAAACTTCTTGTACCATTCTCTTGGCGCCTGCTTGAGTCCATACAAGCTCCTCTTGAGCTTACACACAAGCTGCTCTTTCCCTTTAACAGCATATCCCTCTGGCTGACTCATATAGATCTCATCATGGAGATCTCCGTGAAGAAAAGCAGTCTTCACATCCATCTGACATAAATCCATGTCGTCATGAGCAACAAGAGCTAACACTGCTCTCAAAGTAGTCATCTTGACTACAGGGGAAAAGATCTCATCAAAGTCAATGCCCTTCTCCTACTTAAATCCCTTGGCAACCAATCTGGCCTTATACCTCGGTAAAGCATTTGAATCCACTTTGACTTTGTAAACCCACTTGCATGGCAAAACCTTTCTGCCTGCAGGTAGCTGCACCAAGTCCCATGTATCATTTTGAAGTAGGGAGTCCATTTCTGACTGCATGGCTTTCTCCCACTTCTTTTTCTCTGTTCTTCCCATAGCTTCCTTGAAGCTGGAAGGCTCACCACAATCTGTCAGCATGATAAAATCAGCCACATTATTGGCTCCTGGAACAAACCTGGCAGGAGGCCGTTGTACACGGGTACTCCTCCTAACAAAATGTTCCGGATTAGGCTGCTGTCCAGCCTGTTCGTCATGCATGACGGGTGGCTGTACCACCATATCTGGCTGTTCTACAGCCCCATCTGCTGGCATATCCAGTGGTGCATCATTGGCAAAATTATCTGGCTGATTTTCAGCCTGTATACCCTCTTGAACAGGGTTATCTGCAGCAGCCTGCTGCTGCATATAAATGGGCATTCTTTGCTGTCCAACATCATCATAAATAACCCTCCTGTATTCCACAGGTTGCACGGGTTCCTTGTGTACACTATCCTCTTTAAAGATGACATCATTGCTGCGTATAATCTTCCGTTTAGCGGGATCCCATAACCTGTACCCCATTTCACCTTCGTCACCATAACCCATAAAGATGCATCTGATAGACTTTGGCTCCAGTTTGGTGCGCAGTTCTTTGCGTACATGAGCAAAGCACTCGCAGCCAAATACACGTAAGTGCTTATATGAAGGTGGCTTGCCAGACCACACCTCCTCTGGCACTTTCAACTCCAAAGCCTTGTTTGGCGACCTGTTAATAATGTGAACTGCTGTTTGCACGGCTTCTACCCAAAAGCCATGGGGTAATGCAGCATAAGACAACATACATCGAACCTTCTCCTGAATAGTTCGATTCATCCTCTCACTTGCACCATTTTGAGATGCATTATGAGGGGCTGTGAGTTCCTGTTTGATGCCCTTAGCTTGGCAAAACTGCACAAAAGCATGTGACACATACTCACCCCCATTATCGGATCTGAGGCATTTCAGCCTACGACCTGTCCGATTCTCAACCTGAGCAACAAACTTCTTGAAAGCATCTAAGGCATCGCCCTTATGCTTCAAGAAATAGACCCACACTTTGCGTGTGGCATCATCAATGAAAGTAATAAAATATTTTGCACCCCCTAGTGATAACTGTGGCATCTCACACAAATCAGTGTGCACTAGATCAAGCGGTGCTCTATTCTGGGGAGTTCTCCTCTTATGAGGAGTCACAGAATGCTTGCCAAATATGCAATGATCACAAGTACGCAAATCTGAAAATGAAAGAGATGGCAGATAACCCAAACGTGACAGTTCTTGCATTCCTTTAACAGACATGTGTCCCAACCGGCTATGCCACAATGAAACCTTTGGCAGCTCGGTTATGGCAACAACATGATTACCCACACTGGAAACATAAAGAGGGTACAAGGTATCACACTTATAACCCTCAGCCACTACAACCTGGCCATCAGTAATCACCCATTTGGAATCCCCAAATGTGGTGTGGTAACCACTGTCATCCAACAAGCCAGTGCTAATCAGATTTTTCTTGATTTGCGGCACATGGCGGACACCATCAAGCATGAATATGCGTCCATCAGGAAATACTATCTGTATACTGCCAATCCCTGCAATCTGACATGCATAGTTGTTCCCAAGATGAACAACTCCATGAGTACCTGTGTAGGAAGTAAACCACTCCCTATGAGGAGTAACATGAAAAGAAGCACCTGAGTCCAAGAGCCAGGTGTGCATGTCATGGCCATCAATAACCAAAGTATGTGCTATTACAGCAGAAGAGCATAAAACATCATGTATGTCACTGTCACTATCCTCTGCTGCAACATTCACTGCATCCAAGTCATCTGCCTTGGCCTTGCCTTTGCCTTTGCTTCCATTGCCTGCATCCTTTGTTTCAGCCTTCTTGGCTTTCTGATCCCGTATGAACTTGAAGCACTTAGACTTCACATGTCCCTTCTTGCCACAATAAAAGCATTCAATATCCTTTTTACCACGGGACTGACTGCGGGATTTGGACTTACTAGCAGATCTCCCCTTCTGCTGAGTCCTGCCTCTATCCTGTACCTGCAAGGCATTTGAAGACTTGCTGCTCGCATTATTCTTCCTGCTCATCTCCTCCATAAGGAGAGAGCTCTCTACATCAGCATACATAAGAGTGACATTCGAATTTGACAGGGTGGTCTTGAAAGTGTCCCAACTCTCAGAGAGGGTACACAACAAGAAAGTAGCCTTGAACTCCTCATCAAGGTTCAATCCCTGTGCAATAAGCTGTGTAAAGATGGCATTGAACTCACTCAAGTGTGAGGTCATAGCTGTACCTTCCTTCATGCGAAGATCAACCAGCTTCTTCAACCAATAAACCTTACTGGCTGAGCTCTTTTGGGCATACAACTCTTCTAGCCTCTGCCATAGGCCATAAGAGGTCTTTTCAGCCTGAACATTGAACACAAGAGTATCAGAAATAGTGAGCATGATGGCTGCCCTTGCGGACAAATCAAGCTCTTCCCAGTCATCATTTGACATGTCAGATGGCTTGACACCCTTCACCCTTATGGGCTTAGAAATCTTCTTTAACAGAAGTACATTCAAACACTGTTCTGCCCATAATGCATAATTGTGTGCTCCTTCCAATTTCTTTATGTTCAGAATTGAAGAATCACTTCCCCCTGATGCCATATCAGATAAGGAAAGTTCCTGACTCCCTGTAAGTCAAAAAATGACTGAATAAAGTTCTGATTTCTCAGAAAAACCTGCTCTATCAAGAGCCAGAAGCACTCACAATAGTGCTGTTTTTACTGTCAAAAGGATCTGCAGCAAAACAGTAAATGTCCCTGCAATCACTGTACCTTCTGACAAACTGTACCGTGCTCAAATAGGCATAAAATTCTGATTTCTCAGAAAAAACAGTAAGTTCAGAATGCTGCAGTTGCTCCACAAGTGCTTTAACAGTGCATCATCAGCTGACAAAGCACAAAACACTGCTGTAAACACTGCTGTACTGATCACTTCTCCCACCTCAGATGAGGTATTGCACTGATTTAATATGCATAAACCACTTGGCATACACTGTTGTGTTCACCCAAAAAAAAAATCAGACACTTCAGCCTGTCACAAACCTGCAACAGAAAAATGGGACAAATCCCAAGCAATCACCCTTCTGCCAAGGGGATAAAAGGCATCTGAAGATCTCTGACAGTAACCCAAGTGCTCTCAAGCAAAATCTGAGCAAAAGCCCTTTGATCTGACACTTGTACCAAGTGAAAACAACCTCAACAATGAGGGATAAGGCATACAATGTGCAAATCTCTCTGACAAAATCAACTAACAGTGTAATGCAAATACTGCCCTGTGTAGAAATGACATACACAGATCCCAACGTACAAACACTCAATGAGGAACCTTTTGAGCACTGTCAACGATGGACAGTTAGGGACCGAGTAAACTCGATGCGCCCTGGCCAAGCGTGGCTCAACTGAGGTTCTCTGAGTGTTTCACAAGAAATGTGACCTGTAAGAAAATGTCACCTCCACACTGCGGAAATCGAGACAAATGTGTGCTCTCTGGCACCACACTGCCTCAAGGCATACAAAGCATCAACTGCCGGGCAAAAGCCCTATGATCTGCTCACCCGTAAACTGAGATTCAAACCCAGTAAAAGCATATGTCCTCTGCAAAATCAAGGCATTACCTTCCCAAAACAAAATAACTGTGCAATCAACCACACACTGTGGTTCTGGTCACCTCAAGCACGAGGGAAATGAAGGTACTTGCTGTACTTTCAAGAAAACACAGTTTTTAGAACTGAAAGATGATCCTGAATGAAGAGCAGAGTGCTCTTTCTCCTTCTCTTTCTTCCCCAAAAAAAAGATGTACCTGCTGTACTTTCGTACCTGTGTACCTGTGCAGGGTACAAATGTACCTGCTGTACCTGTGTAGGGTACAGATCCAAGGAGAAATGTACTCCTCTGAAATCCCAAAAAAAAAAGCACCTCCCTGACGCAAAAAATCGGAAGCAACTCCCTGCACAGTTCGTACGGCGACCCGTACTGTTGCAGACGACTGTCCGTACTGCTGTACGGCCGACGCGAGTCCGTACGGCGGTCGAAGGTAGTGTCCGTACGGATGTACGGACGTCCGTACGTCCGTACGACTGTACGGCGCGACGCGCGATGCACTGCCCGCTGCAGCCCACGCTGCCTCGCTGCGCTGCCCTGCGCGATGCGCTGCCGCCCTGCCTGCTCGCAGCTGTAGCAGCTAGCAGCTGCTGTTGCAGCTGCTGGCGCTGTTCGGCGCCGCCTTGCCCTGCTGCAGATGGCGACCCTGCCCACACTACCCCGCTGCAAACCTGCGCTGGTGCCCTGCGCTGCCGATGCAGCTGCTGCCCGCTCTGTCTCGCTACAGCCCCGCTGCCTCGCTGCAGCCCAGCTGGCCACTAGGGCAAAGAGGTAGGGGTAGGGAGTGGAGAGGGAGGGTAGGAGAGGCTGGCTCTGATACCAGTTGAGGGGCCGGAAGGGGGAAGAAGAGCAAGAGGGAGAGAGTGTGAGAGAGAGAGACTCAAATGTGCGGGTGTGAAGTGATGAGCCACACCACAAACTCATTAGTTTTATTAGGATTAGGTTTTACCCTATGACTGTCTTAAGACAGTCATAGGTGTCCTATCTTTAATAAAGGGGTGGCAATGTGCCTTTACCCCAACAAAGACTTGGTACCTTGCAAATAACAGAAGATGCATTTTACAGCCTGCCAATGCATAGTCTTTGGGCTGTGCATATATCTGACCTGAGAAACTGCAAACTGAATATCAGGTCGTGTATTGCAGAGATAAATGAGGCATCCAACAACCTGACTGTCAAAGTGGCCCTTGCAAAGAATCCTCTGCTGAAGAAGGCCCTACAATGAAAACGACTGATGCACGAACCAAGAAGGCCCTACGGTACGGTGACTGCACGACAGAAGTTCAGATGACCGTACTGTATGGACGAGATGTCTGATGTAGGTTGTACGGTATGTACGGTGCCACACGTGTGGTTCGGACGATGTACGACTGGCGACGATGTACGGTAACAAAAGAGGCTGCAGGAGCTGTACGGAGGTAGTTCGTAGAGTTGTATGACGGCGTACGAAATCCGTACAAGGTACGAATGGCGAGCATAGCAGGTACGACGATACGACGTACACAGCGCTGGTATGGACAATGCTCCACGGACTGTTTCGAGCTGTACGGAATGTACGGCGAACGTACGGACAAATATTGCGTAGGAACTGATATACGACACAGGTCTGTACAGAACAGGTACGCACGTAGAGGCTGTACGGCGATGATGCAGGAGGTGCTGGTATGGGCGTCGCAGGTACAGTACGGACTGTACAGTATCAGTCCGTACGAATTATACGGGCGATCTATACGGAAAGTGTACAGATGGAGCTTGCGAGCTAAAGCAGGAAGCAGAGAGTAGGGTCAACATGCTCTGATACCAAATGTGAGAATTGGAGAGAGAGAGCAAAGGTGAGAACAAGAGCACGAGAGTGTGAGAGATGAAAACGTAGTTGCAATTAGATAAGAGTGTGATACAACAGAATGGAGTGATGGGTTTTGTCTAAGTGACAAAACCTTATCACTTCACTAACCATAGTTAGTGAACTAACTATGGTTAGGGAAAAAAACCTCTAAGTGAGGGAAAAGTGCCCCTAACCTACTTATTACATTACATTGGTCACTGCTAAATTATAGCAATAATTCTAACAAATGGGAGTTGTCTAACTTAGCAGATGCCTCTAGATTGAGGTTGCTAGTCGTAGACATGGTGCAAGAAATATACTCAAAAGTGTCGTGAAAATCTCTGTATGAATCAACTGCAAATACACGGACTATGCCAAGTGAAAACTCTGAACTGTCGGTGAAGATAGAACTGCAATACATAAAATTGATCTGTATTACAAGGCTTGTGGCAATGATGCTGGGAATAGCCAAGAGGCTTTACAAGGCTGAAATGATGTGCATGATGCCATGAGATAGCCAAATAGGCTTTACAATGGTGGCATGTGTGTGTGAAATCAAGTGCTATCTGCCCACTGAATCAATCTGCAATGCCTCTGTACTCTCTAAAGTCTGCTCACTGAACTGATGAGCGTAAGGTTTCAGGTAATGTAATGATGTGAAATCGTATGTGATCGTATGGACTAACTCCGAGTAGGAACTAGTTGGGAATTTCGAGCATGGCTTAGATTGACAACTTGGGAAAATTCAAAGCGTCCCCTCTATGGCGATCTAGTCTACTCTGATCTAGATCTATACAATTCCTTTTATTTTGTTTTTTTTAAGTGCTAGGTCAGATGCATCGATGTAGAGGCAAATGTGCGTGAAGGAAGTGGTTTTGTCAGCGAGGCTCAAATGTGAATGTAACTTGCGCCGAAATGTGCGCGTGATGTAACGAGCGCGTAGAGCACGAAAAAACGAGCGACTTTTCTTTTTGGAGCGCCCTCAAATTCTTCCTGGAACAAGAGATACGACTTGATCTAGGTGGAGGGACAAAAGAAGTGCAAATGGTGCTCAATGATGATGTGTCATTGTGGGTCACATGTAGTGTGATGTGGCACTGTGCCTAGCAAGAGGTGTGCCAATGAAGCCTGTCCTGAGGTGGCACAGATGATGTCAACAAATGACGTGGCAATGATGATGTGGCATTGATGACGTGTCAGTGATGACGTGGCAAATGACGTGGCTGATGAGCTGACAGGGTGACGTGGCCAGATGACTTGGCAATGATGACATGGTTGCCACCGTAGCAAATGACGTATCACTGGGGATAAGAAGATGACGTGGCAATCCCACGAGATTGCTTATGTAACAGTTGCTGATTGTGCCACGTGTCAATAGGTGAGATAGCCTTATCTACCACGTGGCAGATAAGGTGATGTGGCACACGAGCCACGTGTCGCCTTCTGGTAGACCGGAATCTACTAAAGATTTCGACGAAATCTATGAAGATTCCATCATCACTGTCTGCAAAAGGTTTCATCGAGTCGCGTGTGTTGGTTGAGTAGGAAAGCGCAGCAGAGATGATAGCAAGCTATCCCGTGTGGAGCGCATTGGTGAAGAGGCGATTCGTGCTGTGTAGAGCTATCGGGATGGCGCAACAGAGTCGTAAGCTGCAAATAGTCGAAGAACTCGTTGTAGGGGCAGTGGTGCAAAGCCAGGAGCTTGTAGCATTGTTTGGCAAGGTCGGGCCGCCGTGAGCGCTGTTGTAGAGGCTGGTGTTGAAGCTTAGAGGCAGCCGGTTGATGGAGGCCCTTCGTTGAAGGAGTCGGTTGATGGAGACCCTTCGTTGAAGGAGCCGGTAAACTGAGCCGAGCGGCTGCGTTGTAGAGTCTGTTGCAAGGGTCAAAGGTTGGTTGAGGCCATTGATCCATCGATGGAGCGGCCCGTTGGCCTGTGGATAGCGCAGCTAGAGCTACTGCTGTCGGCCATCATTGGAGAGGCAACCTTTGTGGCTGGCCGTCAAAGGGAGCTTGTGGCTTGGAGCGTGGGCTGAAGGAGCGTGGCTCGTGGAGCGGTCGCTTGAGACTGCTGTTTGCTGCCATTTCTAACTAGCATACCATCCCTTATGGTATATCTTGCATAAGTTTGGCCTTTTCTGGATGCCAGGTCATCCCTTTCATTTTCCCCGGGTTTTAACACATGAGCCTTAGGCCATAAGCTCTGGACAAACTCGTCCACTTTTTGAGTTTCTCTTATCTCGGTCATTAGAGCACTCTCTAATACCGTGAAACTCAGGTTGTATATAATGCGAGACAACGCATCAGCAACCTTATTGTCTTTTCCTCTTCGGTACCGAATCGTTAGATTAAACTCCTGCATGAGCTCTGCCCACCTAGCTTGGCGGCCCCTCAAGTCAGGCTGTTTACAAAAATGTTTCAAAGTATCATGATCCACATCCACATAAAACTCTGAACCATATAAGTAATGCCTCCATGTTTTCAAAGCACGGATGACAGCATACAACTCTAATTCATGAGTTGGCCAATTCCTTTGAGAGGGAGAAAGCTTCTTGCTTTCAAAGGCTACTGGCCTTCCCTCTTGAAGAAGAACTGCTCCTACCGCAATGCCACTTGCATCGGTTTCTAGGAACAAGGGTTTCTGGGGATCAACTATTTTTAACACCGGTCCTGTGACCACAGCTTGTTTTATGGTGTTAAAACTTTCTTGTTGATTCTGTCCCCAAATAAAAGGTACTTTATATGAGGTCAGATCAGTCAATGGCGATACTATTCCGGAATATCCTTTGATATGCCTTCTATAAAACTGGACAAATCCCAAGAATGATCGCAACGCGGTCAAACTCTGAGGGATTGGCCAAGTTAGTATCGCAGCCACTTTCTTCGGATCCATTTCTACCCCCTGTGGAGTAATTATGAACCCTAAATATTCAAGCCTAACCATACACAGTATAGTTTTCTTTTTATTTACATAAAGACTGGCTTTCCTCAAAGTACTGAACACTATTCTTAAGTGTTCACGATGCTCAGTAATACTTTTACTGAATATCAGGATATCGTCAATAAAATGTACTACGAACTTTCCAATATACGGACGTAGTAAATCGTTCATAAGCATGACGAAAGTCGCTGGAGCATTGGTAAGTCCGAAGGGCATTACCAAAAACTCATAATGACCAAACCTGCTTCTGAAAGCGGTTTTATGCACATCCTCAGCTCTAATCCGGATCTGATGGTAGCCACACTTAAGATCTATCTTACTGAAAATCACAGCTCCATGTAATGCATCTAGCAAATCATCAATCCGAGCCATCGGATATCTGTGCTTAACAGTGATATTATTCAATGCTCTGTAATCTATACAGAGGCGAAACGTATCATCTTTTTTCTTCTTTAATATCACTGGCGAAGCAAAAGGTGAGAAACTTGGTTGAATCTGCCCCAACTTGAGGTATTCTTCCAGTTGTCTACGCACCTCCGCCTCTTCAGTAAAACTCGTTCTAAAGAGAGGTCTATTTACAGGTTCTGCCTCCGGGATCAGTTCAATCTTATGCTGAACTTTCCGCTCTGGAGGTAACCCATAGGGTAGTTCATCCCTAAAACATTCAGAGAACTCTTCTGTTATAAGATTAGCCAGCTTGGCCATCTCACCACTTTGCGTAACATCAATGCTAGCCGAAGAATCATCAACCGGCTCTACCGATGCTGTGCAAAGGAATAAAAACTCTACTTGAGCTTTTCTAATTTCCATCACGGAAACCAACGGTCCCTGAGGTATATCTTTCTTACCTCGCAAGACATAAAGCACATCATTCATCTTGAATTGATATACGTGCTTTTCCCAATCAATGGCTGGATTCTTCCTAGAATGCCATGCCATACCCAAGGCTATATCTGCATGAGCAAGCTTGGTCATTTCAAAATCAAGCTTCTCAGCATAGTCCTGAATACGAAGCTCCAACTGGGTAACCCTTTGGTCCCATACTTCAGTTGAACTTCCATCTGCCATCCTGACTGTATACGCATAGTCAGATGGACTTGTCTTTAATTTCAGCCTCTTCACGAGCTTGGAGTTAATCACATTGTGAGTTGATGCCGAGTCAAACAACACAATGACATCATGATTGGCCACTTGCCCTTTCATTTTAATTAACTCCGTATCATTAAAGGCCGTATACCCCGTTGCTGCGGGCTTAGATAGGATGTTATCAAGTGCACTCGTCACTAACTTAGCAACAGACACACATAACAAACAAGGTACTAACCTCTGAGAAGATCCCGCTAGCTGAATCTGCATCTCTTCCGCTCTGGGACTTCCCTGCATCTCCACGTCGCACTCTGAGATCACCATCTCAGCCATCCGACGATCTTTGTTACGTGGACAATCCTTCCACTAGTGAGGTTGAAGGCAACCAAAACATAAGCCCTCTCTCCTCGCTTTTTCCCTTTGTTCTGGGTTCAAGGGAGACTTAGACCAAGCCCGGGCTGCCATTGGGGTTACTTTCCTCTTCACTCCAATGGTGGTACTTGGTTTAGGAGTTTCAGCCGGTCTCGCCTGCTTGGCTTGACCACTCGGCTGCGAACACTTCTTCTTAAACCCAGATTTCTTTGGATACCCATACTGGGTTCCGACCTGTGCAAACCCACTTGGCTTGCTGCCCTTGACATCCTCGTAGTTCAGGGCTATAGCTATTGCATCATCTAGCGTGTTCGCGTACTTAGCCCGAACTTCCATTTTTATTCGATCATTCAATCCAAATATGAAATC
Source organism: Dipteris shenzhenensis (assembly GCF_047967505.1). Lineage (NCBI taxonomy): Eukaryota > Viridiplantae > Streptophyta > Polypodiopsida > Gleicheniales > Dipteridaceae > Dipteris > Dipteris shenzhenensis. The sequence continues at coordinate 465,953 of NC_141620.1, read as the reverse complement.
TTTCACTTGGATTGATTGAGGCAGGGGTTCGTCAACCTTCATTACACTCTCTCGAAACTTATCAGTGTATTCTGCCACTGATAAATTTCTCTGACGAAGGTTCCTATATTGATCCCAAGCTCGGGATGCTTCGTCAGGAGGTAAGAAGTGTTTCCTGAACTCTCTTTTAAACCCCTCCCAGGTAGTGGATGCTATACCATCTTTTTGTTGTTTAATCCACCACCGATCCGCTGCCTCACTAAACATGTGGGTGGCCTCGCGGATCTTCTTGATGTCATTTCTGATTTCACAAATGGCAAACGCCTCGTCCCATTTGTGTAACCAGGTCTCAATGACATCGGAGCTACGGTCGTTCATCCGACCAGAATACTTTTCCGGTCTGTAATTTGCAATATTTGGCACTTTAGCCTTCCTAGGCTAAACCGTATGGACACTAGACTCCAGTTCCATTGGAGCCTTTCCCTTCTCTTCTCGAGAAGGTCTGGCAGACATACTCTATATCGCTCTCCTAAGTTCGGATTGCCCTGCATTGGCCTGTAATTGCTGCGCTAACAACTGTTGCAAGGCATCCTCGAGCAATGCAATCCTGCCAGATAAAGTGTGAGCTACTGGGCGCGATCCCTGCTGGGTCGGCCGGACTCCTGATTCACCAGGTTCCCTCCTGGAAGCCCCTTCTTCTGCTTCCATTCCGTTCTATGGGTGGTTTGTTTTGTTTTGATTTTGTTTTGATTTGGGGTTTTTTTTTTTTTTAAATTAAAACCACCGCTAGCCAACTGTATTTACAAGTTGACACAATTCAGTGTACCAACAATCTGACACAATTCCCTATACTAGGGAATTCCTGCAATCCCACATGCACACTGATACATGCATAACCCAAACAGCGCTTTTCCCTATACTACGGAATTTCTGCAATCTGATTCCGACTGAAGCACACAGGCATATGCACAGGCATAATCTGTCCCTGCTACAACATTAAAGCCTCATGCAGGCTGATTACCCTCAAGATCCGTCTATGAAAGCAAAGCATCGCCCGACTAATCGAGGAGAAAGGGAAAAAAAAAACAAAACAAAAGTAATGAAGTTCGAAGAGAGCTCCCTGGTCGTTAACGAACAGCCACGCTCCCTTTTTGTTCCATACAATTCCCTCGCTCTGCTGCGACCAGTCTGGAATCACAGCTGAGGTACAGACTCTTGTCGTTCGACTAGCGTTCTACGCTGATCAAGCGCCTTCATGCACTAACCAATGTCAGGCTCTCTGCTCTCGGTCTGTTGGGCTATTCTGCCACCTGGGTTTCCTGCTCACGGACTCCTAGCGTCAACGAAAGAGGCGGCCAGATCCCGTGACCGTAACAAAATTTGCACCTGCCTCTGACTCCCACGTCGATCCTCGTCCACCCCAGTCTAGCCCCAATTGAGAAACCTTCGTCAATCGTTGACGACCTCCATTAAAGTAGTCCAACGCCCACGGATTCGTAGGCCAATTGCGCGTTAGCGGGTTACGGGACCCCCAGGTCACCCTGCCAGCCTTTTTACGTTGACAGTCGGGAACGCCATCGATCAGGCGTCGCCAGCAGCTCCGTCACCGCGTCACCGCCTCGTTTCGTCACATAGTCTTGTCACGTTCCTACCTCGTTTTGTCACGTCGTAGCCTCACCCGGTCAATCCGTCGATTCGCTCTCAGCTCGTTCGACGATCCAACTCCATCTCGTTCACGTGAAGGTTTTCTTATCCCCTCTCTTGTCCCTTACTCTCTCCACAAGGCTCTGATACCAATTGTTAAGCACTATCTCTACTTCCCCTCTTGAAGATCACGGGAGTAGCACCATGAATCTCCACCCAGCCATACCTCGCTGAGACTGACAAGCAGACTGAGATCTTCGTTGCCAAATCAACGTGAATAACCCTCTTCTCTTCTCTCACTAGCCTCAGCAAGCCCCAATTCCCTAGATAGATCTAGATGCCACATGTCATCCATATAGGGCCTTCCTGATGCAACATTTCACCCCTCTCTTGGGATGCATTAAATTCCTTGCCCCTAGGCACAATCTTTGCACTAGGCCCTTGGCCTTAGATCTACCTAGTCTGGTGCTATCAGCCCTCACCTAGGACCTTGACATTAAATCCCTCCCGATCATTTACATGAAGCGCAAACACATATATTACAGAGATAGATCCATTAAGGGAAATGTCGACTGATTCTTCCGAGGTCATGCTACCTCGGCTAGAGCGTAACAAAGCCCCGCTGCATCTTGCCGTCTCCATCAAGGTCATGTTCTTCCTTTCAGCAACACCATTATCTGTGGTATGTATGGCATGGTCACTGATGCTTTATCCCCTTTTCTGCCAAGTATGCTTTGAATGCATTTGATATATATTCCCAACCTCTATCTGCACAAAGGGTCTGCACCTTGCAACCAGATTCATTTTCAGCCCTTGCAACAACATGCTGGAAAACTTATACTTCAGACTTCAATGGGTAAACCCAAGCAAATCTGTAGAAACATCTATAAAGGTTACAAAATATAGATACTTTCCAAAATATTGGACCACACAAACATTATTGTGAATGAGCTGCAACTTCTTGACAGCTCTAGCTAACCCATCCTTTGGGAGACCATTCCCAGATCCACCCTTCAGACATATGCTTTAGCAGCATCTTTACATGAGGCATATTCTGTACCATACCATATTTCTGCAGCAGCATCAGGCTGCCATAATTCATAGGCCCAAACCTGACATGCCATAACTCTGTCTCATGAATGGAAGGTGTAGATGTTGTAGCAATCATACATGCATCCTGTCCCCAATTCTCAAAAGAGTCCAAATTATACAAGCCCTGCTACAGTGTTCCAGAAGTGACTATCATCTATCCCTCAGCGTCTGTCATCCTCAAATTTTGCAGCATAACCTTACTTTGAGAAAGAGGAGATGGAAAACCGTTTTGGTCCATCATTGGGACAATATACATTACTCTTGCTACTCTCTGTCTTTCGCATAGTTCATTTACTGTCTGCACACACCTCTCTCTCTACACTAGTACATATCAAGGAAAGAAGTTGGATTTAAATTTAGCACTATGTGATTCCTGGGCATACTATTTGCTTATCTTCCACTGCAGGGAGCGTTGGCTGTGGCAAGATTTGTTTTCTAACAAGACAAAGTAAGAGAAGTGTGAGAATTCATGTAGGAACTGGTAATGACAGTAATGTCCTAGAAATCCGTTCCTTCGAAGGAATGACTTCATCAATTTTAGAACATCTTGGATCTTTGTGAGATGATCAGGCACGTCGTCACCTTTCTGCATCTGCAAAGTCGCAAGCTCCTTTTTGAGAAAAGCAACTCTTGCCTCATTATTGGCATGATACATGGTCTCAAGAATCTCCCATGTATGTAGCAAAGCTTGCATGAATGGATGTCAAGAATGATGGATCTCTTGACTGACATAGAGATCACACCTAGGGCCTAAGCATCATGAGTCCCACCTCCTCTGATCTTGTGTTCTAGTTGTTGGTCCTGCAGCTTGCTGTCCACCTCTGGGTGATGTCATGAGATCATGCAAAAGAGCATCATGACATGTAGTGTGTCAAACCCAGCCCACTCAAATATTGTGAATCCCCAAAAGGCTTCTGCATATAAAGTTGCTGGCTTGCCAAAGAGGAGGGATTCCGTGTGTACATGCTGAAAGCGTTGTCTCTCTAATCTTGCTAGTGACGCATGTCCCTAGCTAGCCTAGCCCGAGCCGTCGGTTTCATGCTGAACCAGGGTCCTGTGAAAGTGCACCCCAAAATACATGAGTGATGTGATAATCTGGACCTCTTCCCCCATGAAGGTGAATGACTTGTGCTGAAGACTAGTGTTGAAGATCATAATCTTGGTCTTGCCAAGATTGACCTTCACGTCCCAGCTGTCACAGAATGCCTGTAAGGCCACCAGATGGTATTGTAAACCTGTTGTTGTGTCTAAGATCAGAAAAACATCATTGGCTAGTACTGAACCATGCCCTCCCAATATCCACAAAAGATGGAAAATGGTGGTAGTCAAATGCCTTGCGGAAATCCACAAGGCAACAATAAACTCTGTACCTCTGATGTTTGGCCTAATCAATAAGGTAGTCAAATGCCTTGCGGAAATCCACAAGGCAATAATAAACTATGTACCTCTGATATTTGGCCTAAGCAATAATAGCTCCCAAATTCGAGATGTGATCCAATGTGGAGTGGTTCTGCTTGAACCCTGCATGGCCCTCCGCACGCATGCCTGCCCACTCGGCCTGTTGACTAATGTGCATCTCCTGTGCTGATCCATATACATTGGCCATCAAATGGACTACCACGATGGTCCAATAATTACCAATGTCCATAGGGTCTCCTGCTTTTTGTTTGAGAGAAGAGAGAGAGAGAGAGAGAGAGAGAGAGAGAGAGAGAGAGAGAGAGAGAGAAGCTTATTAATGTTTCCAAAACACTAAAAAAGCCTATGAGACCAAGACCTAAATCCTACAGCGCGGACAGGACAGTCAGCATGTCCTGCTTCGGTCATCCCCTATTGGGTGGCTGTCAAAGTTGGGAAGACAGTACCTCAGGCTACCACTGACGGGGCTGCGGACCCATCTCTTTAGACAGGAGACATCCCTGTCCTAGTTCCATGTGCAGATGAGACTGCTCCTGACCCGGTTTAGATACAGGAGCGCTCATCTAGGGAGAACGCTTCTATAGAGACCCGTGCTTTACTTGAAAACAATGACAAAATTGTGACTGAGGTCGTGCAGTTGTGGCCATCTGTCTGCACCCGACACAGGTAAGGGGGTATTGGTTCCACTCCTCCTTCCACAGGGCTCCTTCGCAATCCTACGCCAGAGGTACTCCTTCGCACTCCTGTGACAGAGGTACTTTGCAGGAATTCATTTTCAGTTCTGGCAGACTTGGCTGAGTTTGAGGCAGAGGAGTTTCTACCCTCCACGCTTGGGGAGCACATCTTCCAAGACAAAGTTTCCCCCTCAACAAAGGGGGGTGTGTTTTCCCCAGTTGACTTCCCTCCTCTTGATAGGAGGAATTTTTCGTAGGAAAGGGCTTTCTCCGCTACCAGGTCAGGTAGGATCTTCCATCCGACCTCCTTCTCTCGCAGATGAGGATTGTCAGTTGGAACGTTCAAGGCCTCGGGGGTGTACCTCACCGCCGCCGCAAGCAGCTGATTCGTAACCAACTTCATACATATGTTACTAGGGGTCCCATGGACATTCTGATGATTCAGGAACACAATTTGGATGCCAAGGATTGTTCCAAGTCGGGTAAGCTTCTTTTAGGCCACACTTTTCGGTCACCCGCCTTGGGCACCAGGGGAAGTACTTGCATTTCTGTTTCTTCTTCTATACTCCCCTTGATGATTCGACACAGGATCATAGTCCCTTTCAGAGCTCAGCGGATTATACTTTTGATTGATGGGCATAAGGTTGGTCTCTTAAACCTTTATGCACCCAATTCTAGAGGGGATCGTGTTCTTTTTTGGAAGGAACTGCTCTCTTGGTCACATATTGCAGATGCTTGGATTATAAGAGGCGATTTCAACATGGTTGAAATGCCCTCAGACAAAAGGGGTGGTAGGGAAGGTGGCATTCACTCCCTAGAGAGAGCAACGTGGGATGCCTTCCTGCTAGAGTGGTTATTTGGCGACACTTACCTGGGTTGGTGACAAGGGATATGACTGTTTTACTTGATGCACCCTTCACCAACGTAGAGTTTAGGACTGCTCTCTCTGCCCTTCACAAGGGCAAGTTTCCTGGTTCAGATAGACTTACCCCCTTATTTTTATTACTTTTTGGGATCAGATTGGGGATCACATTACCTCAGCCCTGCAGGGTGTATGGGACTCGGGTGAGATGCCAAACTCACTTACGGAGAACCTCATTCATTTGATTCCAAAAGGGGATTGCAGGAATTTAGTGTCTCAGTGGAGACCGATTACCTTGCTAGGTACCTTGTAAAAAAGCCTAGCTAAAGCTATCAGCCTTCCTCTGCAACCCTTTTCTACCAAATCTTATCCATGATACGCAGACGGGTTTTGTGCATGGCAGGAGCATCTTTGATAACATCTTCTCATTTTAGGAGGCTTCGGATTGGGCCATGCATAATGGCCACAGACTGGCCATTCTACTCTTGGACTTTGAGAAAGCTTATGACAGGGTAGACTGGGGCTTTCTAGAGGGCACACTTACTCGTTTTGGCTTCTCAGATGCATGGATCAAAGGGGTGTCAGCCCTCTACAGATCAGCCCACAGCCAAGTTCTTTACAGAGTCCACTTGGTGGGGGAGCGTTCTCAGGGACGGGCATTCCGTTACAGAGCATTGCATTGCAGGATGCACATGAGGATAACCCTTGTCTTTGATGTTCAGTCGGGAGGCAGACTTATTAGATCTTCTGATGATATTCTTTTGGAGGTTGTATTTCAACCTGTCATGATTGCAGGATTCATGGAGTGGGACAGGGATTCACAGTGGTATATTGAGCCTGATCCTATTCTCCTTGCGCTAGGGTCTTGGAGACTCTGGCTGTATGGTGGTTCCCCTATTAGGTTCTTGTAGTGGGACCCAGGGGAGTGGGAATGGATTGATGAGGGGCACCGAGAGAAGAGCTTTTCCTTCTTTCGCTACACAGTTAGAAATGCCCGGAAGTTTCAGCTCAGCAGTAGAGGTTGGAGGCCCTCCAGAGCGCCACATTGGGATAGTTTTCAAATTTTCGTAGCTGTGCGGAAGAACTTTGACGTAGGCTCTGGAAATCCCTCGGGAATAGAAAGATCACTCTTTTCTTTTGGCTGTCTATTCATGGAGGAATTGCAGTGAACCTGTGGAGATCCAGGTTCGGGGCTGACCCTACTTGTCCTCGTTGTCACATGGCAGTTGAGTCAGTACAGCATTGCCTTTGGGAGTGCAGACAAGCGAGGACGATCTGAAAAGGTGTTGCTAGGATTTTCAGCATCTTTCATACAACACCTTTCTATATGACCTGGGGTTCAGTGGCTTGGTTATCTCTTACTAGCCCACAAGTGTTTTTCGAAGGACATGATCCAGATCCAGCTTTCATTGTACGACGACACTTAGTGGAGTCTTGTTTCCTCCAGGATGTTCCCCTCACTCCTTTCAAAGCTGCTCGTGCCTCAATAGACAGTCTTGGGAGATTTTTGCTAGCATTGCAGCTTGGCATATTTAAAGAGCCAGGTGTACAGAGGCGATGGAGGCTATCCAGGTTCACCCTTCCCAGACTATGGCCAGTATTTGGACTGACACAGTACACACTCTGATGGCCATTTAGGCGAGCATGCAGGGATCCTCCAGAGCAGCCACTGCCAGGAGAGTTACTTTTTTCAGAGTTTGGAGGGGATCTCCTTTCTTCTCTAAGTTTCCTTCAGGGTTGAGATGGCATTTTCAGCCTCCGCCTTGGTTCTTTAGTAGCTCACTTTGAGCTGTTTTTTCCTCATGCATTGCATGATGTACTCCCGCATTTGAGCTTGCTCTCACGGTTTTCATTCATACTTAATGAAGTAATTTTCTTGAAAAAAAAAATGCATGCAACATAGAGAGACAGCCTAAATGCATGTCCTGCTCTTCGACAAGGTGCAAAGTACAACTCTACCGATGTGGGGGTTGCAGCTGTTACAATGCAGATAGATGTGTCGATCCGATGTGCGTATGGATGCATCTCCCTATGTATATCAAGGATCATCAAGTGTAGAGCTGCGGTTGAGTGGGGGAGTTGTGGAATGTCTATGCCTTGGAGAATGTCCTTGATGTACATGTGAAATGAGCAAGCAAGTAAAGAGTAAGCAAGAGCCTTACACGCAACTAGCCAGAATCATGCCATTGATATACAAGGTGGAAAGTCAAGCACTTGTTCAAAGTAAAGAGTAACCAAGAGCCTTATACAGAAACTAGCCAGAATTATATCATTGATATACAAGGTGGTAAGTCAAGCACTCAAGTAGATGCCATCTCTAATCTTTCGCAACATTGAAGCCAACAAATCTATCTGCTCCTTTATAGAAAATAACTGCCAAGGAAGATTCATTACCATTTTTCTGCAACTAAGATCCAAAACCAATCGTGCTTTTCCAACTGTACGAACAAGGTCCTGCAATCTCCCAAGCTCCAATTTTCCATCTATAAATATAAACTGCACATGCAAATTTTCATTATTAAAAATTCCTCTTACTTTTGTTGACCTAAGTCTACTTGTTGTTTTAAAAAATGCCACCATACACGCTACACTTGAGCACAGAAACTAATTGGTATATTGTGAAACTGAATAGTTGATGCCAGCTGAAAAAAACTGCAAGAATATCCCTTGCATATTGCATGAAAATCTATCTGTGCTAAAACAGGAAATCCTTCCACAAACAGACCAAGCTGGCCTGTAAGTGTAGAGCTAAACATGCACAAAGTTCAGAGTTGAAAATAATTATGATAACATACTTCTGTGCTACGGTTTCCTTCGATGCTTGTAGTTGACATTAAATTTTAATATTGCACAGAAAGAAAGAAAGAAAGAAAGAAATATATATTAATGTCTTCAGAAGCCCTCACAGGACTGTGAGACAAAACACACACACAAAAAGGATAAACACCGACATCAGTTATAGACTGAGAGTCTCTTGGAAGTGCATATACCACTCCCAAAGTTATTATAGATTAGCTACAGTATACTATGTGAGATAATCGGCCTGTATTTTAAGACTGAGCGTCCTTGGGTTTGGATTTAAAGTCTTTGGTAAGTGCTTTTCCATCAATGTAGACAGCCCATTTTCCTTCTTTGCGAGTGTCTTTCACTTTGTTCAGTTCTATGGATTTCATCTAGAGCTGAATTGGGGTGAGCTCCTCTGAGATCCATTTCTTTGGTACCTCTCAGCTTATTGGTTTGCATAAAAATCTTGGTTCTTGCCCTCCTATCATTGAGAACCACTTTAGTTTGTATCCCAATATGAGCAACAATGGATATGTCCTTTAAGTCCCACTCAATCTGAGGGGTTGCTGCTATAATATTATCAATTTTTTCTGCCAGGCTTTAGGTAGTCCTCCAATGTGTAGACATCGGGCATTAGCAGCCCTTTTTTCCTGCTCTTGTACTTCTCCATATACTTGCTTTTGTTGATTATATTGTCCATTTTTGCTGCTTTTATCGATTGACCTGATTGGTGACCATGTCCTAGACTTTGGTCACCAGCTGTGGTGCAGGTGCTGCTTCACTGTGTATCTGTTTCTCCATCTCCCTTACTTTTTTCCCGAGGACTGCAACCATGAGTCTGAGCTCCCTTACTTCCTGCTGTAGGAAATATATCTGCTATGAGTCTAAGCTAAACCTCCGTTTGTAATACAATGCGTACGGGCTGGGTGTTGCTGCGATATCTGAGTAGGAGGGTTTACTGATAGGGGTTGTGTCAAAGGTGAAGACCTTTGGGAGCTCCATGACGGCCTGTGAATAAGCTGGGGGCCCTTTTTGCTGTCTCCAACACCCCAGACTGAGCCAGCGGGCTCAGCTCAGCCTGGGGTTGGCATGGGCTTCTATTGCGACCCCCCGAACCTGACCTGCGTGAGCTGACGTTGATGGCACTCCCCCCCCCCAAAACCTAGATGACCTGTTGCTGCTGCTGACAACCCGACCTGTTGATGCAACCTGCTAAACGGACGCGGTCTGTTGGCAGCTGGCAGCTGTTGGTGGCTAGCGGCTGTTGGTGGCTGGTGGCTGGTGGCAGCTGTTGAGGGCGCTTCCCTTTGCTGGCGACGCTCCCCCCTTTTTTTGCTGGCAGCGCAAGACGGACGGGAGGGACGGGAGGAAGAGGGAGAGACAGACAGAGATGGAGAAAGAGATACAAGCGCTTGATCATTTGTATGTTAAGGTTGCAGCTGAGATCAATTACATTGCAAGGTTACAGTTGCAGTGGAGAGCTACATCCCTTGCACGTCCTTCACTAGGCTTGATTGATTATGATCCCTTAAAGGAAGCCCAATCATAAGCACACCATCCTATTCTTAATGCATGTGAAATGGTACAAGCCCCATATAGAAATGTGAATTGCTTGAGGGTTTGATACAAAGCTCTCATCCACGATCATAGATCGCTTACTCTTATTGCATATGCCATTTGCTCTAGCACATGGTTTTGGAGTAGAATGCTCATATTATCCCTTAAAGGCTGCCCATACAATATACTTTCCACTGTTGGAAAGTCATAAAATATGACAAATATTTCTTCTCATAACCCGAAAATAACACAGCTTCGAATCTGACATGAAATAATATAAGGAGATCTGAGAAAAGGTGACACAAAATCACTTGTATTACTTGATCAAAAGACTCAAATATGGACTGGACTGCTGTTCATCCATACAGGGCTTGTCCCAGCTTGCAAGACTCGTAACAAGACAACGAAAAACTCATTTAAGAAGGCTGAACTCACGAACTGCTGCTACAACCTTATAGACGAAGAGATTACGCTTGTCGACCGTCACCCAGCCAACCCTGATGAAAGCCAAGAGGCAGCTCCAAGCCATGACCAAAGGATTTCCAACTCTCATGGAACCAAACCACCAAACCATGCAGAGAAACAGGTCGCCTCCTGCAAAGGAACTGCCTAAAGAGCCTCGGCATAGCCTTTGCATGCTAAACTGCCAAGTGGCACAAACTTCAAGCTTCTAGACTTTGCAAGACTCCCCTACAAGGTTTACATCATACCAAGGCAATGCCAACATTCCCCCCTTAAACCAAGGGGGGGGAGAAAATACAACAAGACAAAAGACAATACTGGCATACACACAGGATCAAATAAAAACAGACTCAAATAGATGATGTCGCCACAAAAAACTATCACAAAATTTGAACTTGAACTAAAAATCATAGTCATCCTCGAGATTAATTACTTGTCTACACTAGTCCAAGGAAACTCTCTCCTTGAGCTTCCTCCACAATGCATGCCTTCATGCTCGACTCTTTGCTCTTCAGACCATAAGCTCGCTTGTAGCATCATTTCTCTATGTGGCCTTCTCTCCCACAATACTCACAGACCAAGCTCTTCTTTTTTACACTATTCCTCATCTTTATTTTGTCTCGTACTGCCTATGCTATGTCGCCTCCAGGCCAAACTGATTCAATCCTATGTTCTTCACTCATTAGCATAGAAACAACATCTCGAAAATCCAACAAATCCGAATCTACACTGAGAATGGTGACCAGCTCTGAATGTCTCGAAGGCAGACTTATCAACAGGATTGCCTTTGCATCTTCGTCCACCCTGGCTCCAAGTGCCTGCAACAGCTGCTTCATCAGAGACTGCATCTAGTTAAATTCATTGTCACCAATGTGAAGCCTGACTAGCTCTTGCTCTAGCACAATCTTTGAATTCTTCACTTTGGTACCAAAAAGTGTCTCAAGCATCTGCCAATTCTGAGAAGCAGACTTATAGACGTTCTACATAGACGAAGTAATCCACCCCTAGAGCCCGACCTAAAATCCCCAAGCTCCCAAGCTTGGATTTTCTCGCTACCCTGGTTATTGCTGGTTTCTTTTCAGAACCTGACTCAACTCCCCAAGCACTTTTGCATGAGAAGAAACTTGACAAAAGAGTTGCCATGAGGGAAAGTTTTTCCCGTCAAATTTAACGACCATAGAATCTCCTAGGCCAGACTTATCAAACTAAAACCAGCTATCCATCTTCCTCTCACCGAAAATTCTCCACAAGCTCACAAAAGACTCGAACATGGACTGGATTACTGCGCATCCCTATAGGGCTTGTCGCAGCTTACAAGACTCAGAAATATCACTAAAGACTCATCACAAGACAACTACAAACTCATTCAAGAAGACTGAGCTCACGAGCTTCTGCTACGACTTTTATAGGTGTACAGATAACACTTCTAGACTGCCACCCAGCCGACCCTGCTGACAGCCAAGAGGCAGCTCCAAGCCATGACCAGCAGGCAAGATTTGCGACTCTCATGAAGCCACTCCACCGAATGGTGCAGAGAAAAAGGGTCTCCTCCTGCAAAGGAACCGCCTAAAGAGCCTCGACGTAACCTTTACGGTAAACTGCCAACAACTGGCACAAACTTCAAGCTACTAGCCCCTATTGAGGTTTACACCATACCAAGAAAAAGCCAACATCGACTAGCAATGGTAAAATTCCTCATTTGTAGGCTCCCCACCCTTTCTGGAAATGTATTACTTGCCAGGAAAAACATTGCGTCGAGCCTTTAGCAAGAAAACAACTGCTGTGATAAGATAATATAACCAATAGAGGTGAATTTCTCATCTAAAAGTGAGTCTAGCAGTTTAGTTGCCTTGCCGAGGTATGCTATTCTTTTGAGAGCTTTAAAACTTTTGTCACAGCGGCATGTGCTTTGACAGGTCGCTGGGAGAGCAAACAATGTCCTTCATGCCCGTAAATGCTGGTTAAACAACTCAGAAATCAACATGAGGCTTCTGGAAAGTAAGCATCTCTAAGCAAGTAAGTCTTAAATGCTGATAGTTGAAAGATCATAGTGGTAGGGAGAGAAGCAAGCTAACACTAGGAATGGAAAGGAAAGATAACAAGCATAATGGAAATGAAATGGAAAGAAAATGAAAGCAATGGACAAGTACTCACATGATACCAAAGAGCTTGATGTTGACTGATATGATAGACAATAGACAAGTACAACACTATATAGTGTGACACTAGACTCTAGAAAGCCATAGTGTATATGGGATAACTCCAATATGACACGTGGCGTGTCTAGGACTCACTAGACTATAAAACACACCTAGAACACTCATTTTAGACTCACTTTGGCTTCAAATCCCAACACCCCCCCATGAAGGCAAGGTGAGAGACTATTAAAATGGAACCAAGAACAGAACATGACAATGATAGTCATCAAACTGTGCACCCCATGTAACTTAGAGGCTAAAATTTGAGCGTGTTCAGAGGTTGATCCAAGCACTCTCATGGCTTGAGACTCAACATGCTCAGAGGCTCACATTATAGCATGGCTACATGACCAACTCATAGGTCTAGGAATACACCATCCTGGAACTCCGCCAGGCCTGATAACGAGACCTATCAAAGCCAATACATATGGCTCCCACAGTACATCCCCCCTTGGCTTCATAACAAGACATGTTAGGAAGCCACATACCAAAAAATAGGAAAACCAATACATCTTTTTAGGAGGACTATCCAATACAGAGGACCTTCAGACTCAATGAAAATCAAAAATTCTTAATACATATCATTTTAGGGAGACTACCTAGGGCAGAGGACCCCAAAATAACATCAAGCATATAGTAATAATAAAAATAGATCTCTTAGAAGTAAGAGATGTCCTCCGAGTAGCTAAGGCACATGTGTGCACATCCCTGCGAGTCAATGACGATGTCAATGAAGCGCTAGGTAGGAATGCCCCGAAATATGTGTCGGTGAAGTCCATGGGATAGCTACATGGAGCAATCACATGATGACTCTCAAAATGCCGGAAGAAGAGTCACCAATGTCGAAGTAGAAGCCTCAGGTACCACGACCAATCGTGAAGTCAATCAATGCAAAGTACTTCAGACACCGATCGAATAAGCAATGTTGAAGAAGTCACTTGTTGATGTAGAGTGGTCTACATCAAGCTCGATGTAATGCACTAATCAGAGAGATCACTGTAGTGAAGTGTGTCGGAGAACTCACATCTAGCTCCAAGAGGTCTTCACCAAAGTTTGGAGTAGTCACGTGAAGGAGTCACCGCACTGTAATGTCGAGCTCACATCAAGTGACAGGCAGAGAAGACAGAGGCAGCGTGAAACTTCTTCATGGTAGACAGAAGTAGAAGGACAGCAGCTCCAAGAGAATGACGGACAAAATACGGGCACCAACTTACGTGCAGTAGCTCCAAGAGAATGTCGGGCAGAAGGAGCAAATGGCGGGTTGGAGCAAAGGTCAACGATAAAGAGGATGGACAGCTCCACGTTAAGCTGGCTGCATCATGCTTGGACTGTCAAATCATTGAGCTCCAGAACAAAATTCACGCACGGAAACAAATTCCGTCACTTCTTGCAAGGGTTGTAACTTTTCACAGAAAACTCGGATTGCAATGATGTAAAAACGAAATTTGTAGTACTCAAGGTCCTGTACAACTTTGCTAAAGACACAAAGCCGTGATTCTGCTTCTAGATTTGAATAGAAGTATCACATCGTCCGCAGGTCACAGAAAGATGTAGCTGAAGGAAAGAGAAGAGAGGTGGCAGATCATGGCGTGGAGAAGAGAGCTCAAGGAAGGAGAGAAGAGGACAGCCTTCCAAGGAGGAGGAGGTAGAGTAGCTTCATGGGCCTCCCTCACCTCAACCTCTTGGAAGGAAAAGGGAAAGAGAGAGCAGGGCTAGGAACATGGCTCTGATACCACATGAAAGATCATAGTGGTAGGGAGAGAAGCAAGCTAACACTAGGAATGGAAAGGAAAGATAACAAGCATAATGGAAATGAAATGGAAAGAAAATGAAAGCAATGGACAAGTACTCACATGATACCAAAGAGCTTGATGTTGACTGATATAATAGATAATAGACAAGTACAACACTATATAAGTGTGACACTAGACTCTAGAAAGCCATAGTGTATATGGGATAACTCCCAATATGACACGTGGCGTGTCTAGGACTCACTAGACTATAAAACACACCTAGAACACTCATTTTAGACTCACTTTGGCTTCATATTCCAACAGTAGTAGAACTCAAACTTCAACACGAGGACCCAAAGGCTTAAAGCAAAACACAATCAAATACGGATTGAGAGATACTTCCAACGTACGGATTTGACCTCTCGTTGACATGGTGTCAAACTATGCCTTTTACAGGACCCCTCATGTGTAGGGGCTCAGGAGCATATTCAAATTTCCATATTCTTGAGAGGGAAAATCATCAATACAGTAGAAATATTGCATCAGCTTTAAATTTTTAACCAATGCATAATTCAAAGAGTGATGCATGATGCTATAGTCTACCATGACCCATAACAAGACTACCATTAAAGTGTCAAGCTCCCATACCAAATCATGTGGACCAAATGTAAGCTGCTACATTACAAAAGAGAGAGAAGGAATATTAGTGATGTCTCCGTGATACAGCTCTACGGCTTCATGCTTAGAGGTACCAAGGAGAGGCAAGGTTTGTACCATGTATGTTTATCTAGGTGGTTGATTTGACGCACAACCAGTTGTTTTCTGTTCAGATTAGGATAGACAGCAGAGGGGCAACAAAAAGATGAGGAGAAGCTTCACGAAAAACAGACGTTGCAACTTGCACATCCTTTAGATGTCTTGGATGCAGATCCACACAATTTGACTCACTTTTATATTATTGTGGTCCATGTCGTATGCCTCACATGCAACATAATTTTCTGTAGGAATTTAGCTGCAAATTGATTGGCAAAGCGTATTATTTCAATGCAACTAATAATCCCCTTCCCTTTTCCATCATCAGCACATATTTTGTTCCAATGAGAGCTATGAAAGCTACTCAAACATGTTTTTTGTTGCAGCAAGTGAACTAGAAAGAGCTGCTGATCTTAATACAAACCACTTTTGCATGCCCTTGTTTACATCTTTTTTTCAATGTTTATAGTGTGCACAAGCTTCTTAACAACGGAAAATAAATAAAATCGAATGTCTTTCATTAAGAAAAGTCCTTAGAGCTTACTGATCACAGAAATTCAGCCCACAAAGTGTAAGTACTAAATACCTAAGCTGGATTCAGTTACGTACAGAAGTAACAATCACATGGCTTGCTCCAGCCTCAAGGTACATTTCTGCATTGTTTGGAGTTACTCCCCCCCCAAGTTGCAATCCACCTGCAAAATCAGATAGAAACTTTAATAGCTTAGCACTTTTAACACAAAAATATTTCTGAATCAATAGCTTATACTTTTCATATAAGTGCCAAAATGTCCAAAGGTACACGGAGACATGCACAAAGCAGAGACAAACCACAGCACCCCCACCATGGAGGTACAATCTATCCTGGTCTTACTCAAAGGGGATCGCCAGAGATAATGCATCACTCTTAATATGGCCCACCGCATGCAAAGATTGCGGGAGGCCACCCCCCCACCACATTGAGAGACGACGCTACAGAGGCAGATATGAGACATCCTCATATCCACTAGAGGACTCCACCATGAAAAGTACTCCTGGACTCATTGGCACCTCTGGATTCTACATCTTTTGGTTCTCTCTGGATTTCGGGTTTCGTATAGCACTCAGCAAGGGCCCTAACGAGTCCTTTCGCCCACCCATGGTGGCTTGTATGAGGAGCTATTTCTTCTTGTACTTTGTCTCATAGGCCCGTGGGGCCTCCTAAAACATTAATCTCTCTCTCTCTCTCTCTCTCTCTCTCTCTCTCTCTCTCTCTCTCCAACCCCTAGCCCCCTTGCGCCACCCCTCAGCCACCCTGCACCGTCACTCATCCTCGCACCACCCCTCAGCCACCCTGCGCCATCACTCAGCCTCTCCGCCAGCCCCTAGCCCCCTCGAGCCACCTTATCAAGCCCCCACCATCCTAGAGCTCCCCCGCAACACTCCCTTCGGTCCCCGCCACCTTCTGCGCCAGCCACATCACAAACCCCTACCTGTTTATACCCTCAACTAGCACCTAAGGAGGCTGTCTACAGCCTCACCTAGCCTCAACAACCTGCAAGAAACTTCATGAAAATCAAGAACATCAAGAAAATTGACATCTAAAGCAAGAAAGGCTGAAAATCATTACAATGCAGTGCTGAGAGTCGAGACACACAAGGAGAGACAGGAAACCATACCAGCATGCCTGAAAATCATTCAGGGCAATAAATACATGAGGTATCTCTTCATTTCTGCACTATTTCTGCAAACAACAGGCAGCAAACAGTGTGTTTGCAAAAATGCCTACACGTGGCTATGTTGAAGATAAATGGGGGAAAAAGGCCCTAGATATTGCCATGGCAACCTACTCATCAAGGACACCCAACAAGGTTGCAGAAGGGAACCAGGATCTACCTGGATGATGACCTCACATTTCAACAACAGGAGCACCGAAGGGAAGGTATGGTACGAGTAATGGCAGCGAGGGAAGCAGGGAAATGGGCTGCATGTAGGGATGGTAGGGTGATCATCCGAGAAAGAGGAGACAAGGAGGATAAGGAAGAGAAGGAAGAGGGAGAATTATGACGGTGTCAAGCTCATGGGATGTGTGCACACATCGGACTGAAAATAGCAGTATGGAATTGTAATGGCACACTATGGTCTGACCCAGGAGGTTTCTTGGAGACATATAATGATAGAGATATGATCTTCTACACCAAGACGCACGAGAGCTCAGAGAGAGGGCTGCCCATAGTAACAGGGTACACATGGGAGTCAGCTCACAGGAGGGAATTGAGGAGAGATAGTGGAATACGAGGCTTGGGGGGGTGGTTGTCCTTTTCAAATCACACTTGAGACCACTCATATATGTGGTTCGGGGAGCATGCACGTCACATGTGGATACAAATTCAGCTTCCAGATGCTCGATCTATCTTCATTGCGGTGTGCTACTTCCCTCCAAACACGCCATCCTATGCACGAGAGGTAACTACAGATGGACACAGCCCATATGAGACGATCCATGATGACATCATGGAGTTCTCCAGATAGGGAGACACCCTCCAACTGGGGGATTTCAATGCACGGACAGGAAATAGATAGGTGGGCCTGCTCGACTTCACAGATGACAGAGATCCACACATAGTCTCGAAGCTAGATGCAGCTGAGCTCGGGATATTGAGGCACTCTGCACATGCCCCACAAGTGACAGGATATGGACGACATCTGCTTGAGCTAGGAGCAATCTAGGACTTGATCATCTATAATGGTCTTCATAGATGGCCATCTTATGGAAGACTCACTTGCTTCCCACATGGCGGTGGGTCTAGTACAGTGGACTATCTACTAGGCCCACTAGACTTTGTCTCGCGGATACACGACTTCGCCATACCCTTCCCCCGCACTCGGAGCTGACCACTCATACTTGGCCTTCCATATCTCTGCCACCATGCCAGCCACAGGGAGAGCTCCCCCCCACACCTGCACACATTCAGATCCACTTTGACCATGCCCTTGACCCAATGTACGTGAGTCACCTAGCCAGAGAGCTCCCGCCCCTACTTGGAGAAGATATAGACCTCGCCAGCACCTCCGACACCCTTGTCTCAGTGGTACAGGACGTTGCTACCAGATCCTTTCCCATGACCCCATCTGTGCGGATCCAAGATGGGAAGATGCCTTAAAACCCTTGGTTAGATGACGAGTGCAGAGAGGCGAGAGCCCACCTCACACAAGAGCGGGCTTTGGGTCTTTTGACGTCACCTGAGGCACATAATATCTTTCAACGATTGACACGCCGTAAGAGGCGGGCCTTCCTCACACATAGGATGGATGAGATTGTCAAATCTTTCAAAGGAGGAGATCCCACCACTGGATGGGGGTTTCTATTAGAGCGGAAGCCACCTATTCCCATCACTAACCCAGATGTGTGGCACACATATGCATGTTCCCTCTGATGCCCAGATGCAGACACCGCCAGATATGTCCTCTATGCCCAGGCCCACCACTTGTCACCTATTCACCACACAGAATGTATGGGCTGCACTTCGTCGATTACACAATCGGAGAGCGCAAGACCATGAGGGCCTATGGACTGAGCACTTTGCACATGGATAGGAGGTCCTAGCTCCGGTTCTAGCACAGATTTTCCACTTGCTTGGAGCACCACCACTATTATGCCGATACACAAAGTCGGGACCCTATGGAGACTGGGAACTACCGTACCCTCATGAGTGGCCATACTCTACCCAAGATTTATGGATCAGTTTTAGAGAGGGAGCTCAGCAGTCATACAGAGGCTCGGGGACAACAGGCACTAGGACAGGCAGGATTCCGGAGACGACATTCTACCCTAGATCACATCTTCTCTCTCATAGCTATCACTGAGGAGGCAAGATCTAGACATCAGAAGGTCTACACATGCTTTGTAGACTTTCGGAAGACTTTTAACACTGTCCCACGATCCCGCATGATCAGGAGACTACAGGAGCTGCAGATTCCAGAGACACTGATATGGGGGGTGATGAGCCTCTATGAGTCAGTCAGAGGCAAAGTTCGTGCCCCATGTGGTCTATCGGATTGGATCGAGAGTACGATCAGAGTGAAGCAGGGCTGCCCCCTCTCATCGACCCTTTTTGGGCTTTACATTGATGAGATCACTTCCTTCATAGACCGCCTAGGAGGCGAAGGATCACTGCTGGCTGATCTCGAAGGAGGGATTTGTTAGAAAATACCCAACAGATGGTACACGCAGCGGAAGACTTATAGTAATGCCCAGGAGCTCACACAGTGTGCGTGTGGGATGTGGAATCACAAACTTCTTTACTTATGTGCATTCAATAGATGTGCAGACTCATCAATAGACAATGAACCGGCCAGATAGAGAAACCACCAAAATATATATTTCCGTCCAAAACTATGGACACAATACAAGAGAGATAGATCCAGAGTCCCACCAATGGTGAGGTCCTCTGATCTTACCACAAGGTCCTTCTCCTATCAGCCGGCTATCTCTAGACTCGAGCCCACGTGCTCCACCTCGAGCCTCTGCAGACTTTCCGTCTAGTGTGTTCTTCTCCACCTTACTGCCTGTGAATCAGCCTAGGTGGGCAGCCCCTACCAAGCTTTGTCTGCAGCACACAGGTCCCTGTTCCATTGCTCCAACCTGCTTGTGAATGGCTGCTCCAAAAGGTATGATGATCACAACACCTTGCTGCCCTAGAAGACAGCCAAGGTCCCAGCCCTTAGGGAACTCAGTCTGCAGCACTCCTTCAACTCTCCTTTGCCTCCAAGATGAGGCCAAAGGGAATGCCTTCAGGCTGCTCCTGTCTGCTCCACTTTCTGCTGGATGTTGGATATGAAATGAGGCCACAAGCCTCTCCTTTTATAGGGCTCAAGGCCCCCTTTAACCAACTGACCAGCCAGCCCTAAATGGGCCGACTGGCTGGTCTGTAGCAGCCCTAACCAACCGACCAGTTGGTTGGCTGGTTGGCTGCCTATCCAGCCCTATTTAGGGCCCTTTGCTGGCCCTTTGTTCCATGCAGGGTCCAGCCCCTTTGCTGCTGCTGTCCTGCCACCTGCCAGCCCTGCTTGCAGGCCATAGACCTGCCCATATACTTTGCCAAAGACCCTGTCATGCAAGCGCCTCTGCTAGGCCCTTCTACAGTGCTGTACAGTTCCGTACATTGCTGATGTCATCGCACCTTCCATAGGGTCCTGCTGCAGTCCACTGAGTGCCTCATGCCAGGCCTGATCCAAGACACTGTGTCCCCGCCATCTTCCTGCACATGAGCTGCTCCTGATGCAGCCTTTCATCCTTGGGATACCCCACCAACCATGAATGCTCCAGATCTGTCCCAAATCCACACATGCAGGTAATCTCTCTTTGGGCACATCCTGCCCTAGGTCTCCCTCCCCCACGCTCTCCTCATTTGGGGGCTTACAGATGGGGAGTGACCTTTCCAACAACCCCTCTCACCAACACATCTCGGCCCAATGCCAACACGTCGATGACGATGTTCCAGTAACTCCCTGGTTGTAGTCCTCTGGAACCTTTCGGTGTCGAAATCTTTTCCTGGCTTTTCATCCAATGGCTCTTGCTCCACCAGGTCCAGTTCCGCTTCCGCACACCATCCTGGTACACAGGTCCATCTCTGGTAGCACCTCCTGGCACCACCCCCTTCCATCACGTTCCTGCCTTTGAACTCGAGCAATCCAACCGTCACGATCTTCCAGTCATCCCCCTCATAATGAGTGAACAACCTGGAGTCTTCCAGGCACCATGCTCTGAGGGTCTGTTTCAACCCGTCCTTCCTTTGGCAAGGTCTGCAACAAAAGTACAACTCCAGATCACCTGGACTGCAAACTTTAAACGCACCTGACGAACCTGAGTCACCCTCCTCCTCGCAAGAGCACAATCCTCTAGTCGTGGAAGTCGATTCCCAAGAGCTTCTGAATCAGGGTCGTCCTTCAGCAAGGTCCCTGCCTTCAGGCTCCCACACCTGTGAGCCTCCTACTTGGGCTCTAATACCATGTTAGAAAATACCCAACAGAGGGTACACGCAGCGGAAGACTTATAGTAATGCCCAGGAGCTCACACAGTGTGCGTGTGGGATGTGGAATCACAAACTTCTTTACTTATGTGCATTCAATAGATGTGTAGACTCATCAATAGACAATGAACCGGCCAGATAGAGAAACCACCAAAATATATATTTCCGTCCAAAACTATGGACACAATACGAGAGAGATAGATCCAGAGTCCCACCAATGGTGTGGTCCTCTGATCTTACCACAAG
This sequence comes from Dipteris shenzhenensis, assembly GCF_047967505.1. NCBI lineage: Eukaryota > Viridiplantae > Streptophyta > Polypodiopsida > Gleicheniales > Dipteridaceae > Dipteris > Dipteris shenzhenensis. The sequence goes on along the minus strand of NC_141620.1, from coordinate 444,542 downwards.
GTCCTTCTCCTATCAGCTGGGCTATCTCTAGACTCGAGCCCGCGTGCTCCACCTCGAGCGTCTGTAGACTTTCCATCTAGTGTGTTCTTCTCCACCTTACTGCCTGTGAATCAGCCTAGGTGGGCAGCCCCTGCCAAGCTTTGTCTGCAGCACACAGGTCCCTGTTCTACTGCTCCAACCTGCTTGTGAATGGCTGCTCCAAAAGGTATGATGATCACAACACCTTGCTGCCCTAGAAGACAGCCAAGGTCCCAGCCCTTAGGGAACTCAGTCTGCAGCACTCCTTCAACTCTCCTTTGCCTCCAAGATGAGGCCAAAGGGAATGCCTTCAGGCTGCTCCTGTCTGCTCCACTTTCTGCTGGATGTTGGTGGATATGAAATGAGGCCACAAGCCTCTCCTTTTATAGGGCTCAAGGCCCCCTTGAACCAACCGACCAGCCAGCCCTAAATGGGCCGACTGGCTGGTCTGTAGCAGCCCTAACCAACCGACCAGTTGGTTGGCTGGTTGGCTGCCTATCCAGCCCTATTTAGGGCCCTTTGCTGGCCCTTTGTTCCATGCAGGGTCCAGCCCCTTTGCTGCTGCTGTCCTGCCACCTGCCAGCCCTGCTTGCAGGCCATAGACCTGCCCATATACTTTGCCAAGGACCCCGTCATGCAAGCGCCTCTGCCAGGCCCTTCTACAGTGCTGTACAGTTCCGTACATTGCTGATGTCATCGCACCTTCCATAGGGTCCTGCTGCAGTCCACTGAGTGCCTCATGCCAGGCCTGATCCAAGACATTGTGTCCCCGCCATCTTCCTGCACATGAGCTGCTCCTGATGCAGCCTTTCATCCTTGGGATACCCCACCAACCATGAATGCTCCAGATCTGTCCCAGATCCACACATCCAAGTAATCTCTCTTTGGGCACATCCTGCCCTAGGTCTCCCTCCCCCACGCTCTCCTCATTTGGGGGCTTACAGATGGGGAGTGACCTTTCCAACAGGATTCATCATCAGACCCCAATATCTCAAGGACAAAGAAGTCTCACATGCAACTGAGGATCGCTATTGGAAATATAGACCACTTGCATCCTCAAATGTCATTTTCTACCTACACGCATAATCTCTTCTTCGAGCCCTAACATCTGGAAGGAGATGTTGGACCTCATCTTCATAGATTGGCATCCATTGGCCATCATCTCTGACCTAAGAGGCACCTAAGCTTCTTGCTTTTAAACCTGAAGGCTCTACCTACAATTGCAATTTGGATTTGAGCCTATTCCAGGCCTTTGTGTGGAGTTTTGCAATTCTTATGGAACCTCTTCGTGGTCATTTTCTTAGAATGGAGCTATCTTTGTATTGGGTTAATCATTTGATCTGCTTGGCTATTGATTGGGGTTCCTACAATGACTTGAGCCTTCCTTATTTTCAGCTTGTCGTAGGTTTTGCATCTACCTACGGCTACCTGTGGATATTCTCCAATCAGTTGGAGAGGTAGGGCTAACTCCCCACATGTAAGCTCCCAAATGAGGAGAGCACAGGGAAGTGATACTTGTACCAGAATAGGAAGACATGAGGGATGAGCAAGCTGCCATAAGGGCAGCACATTCTAGGTAAGATCCACCTTGAGGGCAGACCTGTCCTTTGGACAGCCATAGTATTGGCCATCATTTGTACCATATGTGGACCCTGATTTTGGGTGGAGAGCAGCCAGGTTATGGCCTCTTTGGTGCGGTAGAAGGTGCTGCTGCAGGTCCTTAAGATGGGCAGGTATTGCCATACCAGCTCAGCAGATCTGGTGGGGGTGACCATCACGTTGGCCATGTCTCCACAGACTGGATCAGCCCAGTCACCAGCCAGCCAACTCATTTTAAGGGGCCTAATACCCTATATAAAGGCTCCCCTGGAGGAGGCAGAAGTGTCAGTGTAACAGAATATACGAACAGATAGAGAGCAGATATGCAAATAAACTGAGACAGGAAACTGCAACTAGAGAGAGAATAGATCGCACAAGAGAATACAGGAAAACCTCTGCAAATAACTGCTGAAAAAACCTCCAATGAATGATCACAACCCCAGGGCAGAGGTGTACCATGGGTGGACTGGAAATTGAGGCTGAACTGCACCTCCAAAGGACATTGACCATTTTATCTGCTTGGCTGTTGATTGGGGTTCCTACATTGACTTGAGATTTCTTATTTTCAACTTGTTGTAGGGCCAGTTTTCGCATCTAACTATGGCTGCCTGTGGATATTCTCCATCCAGTTGGGCAGGTAGGGCCGACTCCCCACCTGTAAGCTCCCAAATGAGGAGAGCACAGGGAAATGACACCTGTACAAGTATAGGGAGACATGAGGGATGAACAAGCTGCCATACGGGCAGCACATAAGATATCCTTCTAGGTAAGATCCACCTTGAGGGCAGACCTGTCCTTTGGACAGCCATGGTGTTGACCATCATTATGGACCCTGATTTTGAGTGGAGAGCAGCCAGGTTATGGCCCCTTTGGTGGGGGCAGAAGGTGCTGATGCAGGCCCTTAAGATGGGCAGGTATGGTGCCTGGAAATGGGCCCTTTATAGTGCTCCAGGCAGCCACTGGTCGGCCACTCCGAGTCAGCCCATAGGGCTGCCATACCAGCTCAGCAGATCTGGTGGGGGCGACCATCAGGTTGGCCATGTCTCCACAGACTGGATCAGCCCAGTTACCAGCCGGCCAACTGATTTTAAGAGCCATAGTGCCCTATATAAAGGCTCCCCTGGGGGAGGCAGAATTGTCAAAGTGCAGCAGAACATAGGAACAGATAGAGAGCAGATGTGCAAATAGACAGAAACAGGAAACTGCAGCTAGAGAAAGAATAGACTGCACCAGAGAATTCAGGAAAACCTCTGCAAATAACTGCTGACAAAACCTCCAATGAATTATCACAACCCCAGGGAAGAAGTGCACCACTGGTGGACTGGAAATTGAGGCTGAACTGCACCTCCAAAGGACATGCAGAGTAGGCTGGACTGCACCTATAGTGTGGTAAAAACTCCAGGCTGGAACTGCGCCTGGGAACACTCCAAATTGAGGTAACAAACTGCACCTCAGTCTGGTCACAACTGCAGGGCTGAAAATGCCCAGTTTGCGAAGTCTGTCAAAATCTTGACTTTCGTTGCTCAATATTATTGGTTCATCCTCCACGTGATGTACATGACAAACATGCATATCGATTGCTTTGCATAGGGCTTTCTGAGTCCTCATTTACTTAACCAACTCTGCCAGTGCACCTTGGGGTTGGTGAATATCATGTGTACAAACTTTGGGATTGATCAGAGATTTCAAGGTTTACTTATTTGCCTTTGAATCCACGTCAATTCCTAGGCTAGTCATTTTAATTAATTAAGCATATGGGTAGAGGCCATGGGGCAATATTTCAAAGTGCAATTAAAGCTGATTCAATAACTAACTAGAATTAATCGTTCACAAACAAGGTCACTTAGTGTGCAAGATAAGCCTTCATTAATCATAAGCATCTCTCAAATGTGAGTCACTAATTAACTTTTTAACTCTAATTGCTATTTTGCAGGTTTGCTAGATTTGAATGGGTTCTAATCCAGTCAATTGAAGCTTTCTGGGTTCAGTCTGTATGTGTGTGCATGTTGTTGCCTTGCTCTCCTGATTCTCAGACTGTCTACTTTAGTGTGAGAGATCCACCCCCTATCTCAAAATCATTGCTGTAGAGGCTCCCACTTGTGAAATGAAATCATCAGGAAAACATGTGCCTGGACTGCATCTAACAGTGCAAATGGCAAGTTGAAGTTGGTCACATGTCAAATACTCAGTAGTTGCAAGAGGACTGCCTGTTGGGTCAGCACTGCATGAAATCATCATGTATATGCTGAGTTTGAGTTTGTTTGAGCCATATTAGTCTAGCAAATAGTTTTGTGCCTTTTCTTGTTCTGACACTAAACTAGCAATGGGATGACGTGAGTTTTCATTGGAAGAGTGATTTCCAGAAAAACCCAGGTCCTACTACTACTCTTGGGTTGAAATTGTCCTTCTTAAGAGGTTTTCCTCCTTTGACTGGACAGTCTGGCACTTTTGGACACTTCTTTGGAGAGTTTCATGGAATTTTTGGATCCCCTTTCCTTGCTAATCTTGAATTGCCAAATATAGATTCTGTTCTGACATCATTACATGTACATTGTGACTCACTTCGAAGTGAAATTCTTTAGAAGTTTTGCCCAAAGATCTAGGTTCTACCCTAATTTGCATCTCCTGGTTATTCCTTGAATAAGAAATAGAGAAATACACAATGATTGAGCTCAATTTTGAAAAGGATGCAGCCCCATTACACCTGGTCTAGTATAGATTGTGCATGGATGTTCTCTATATTCAACACTTCATATGCTGGTCTGATTCCAGTTTAAAAGTGTGCTTAATCTATGCAGAATTCTCGAGTTATGACAATGTCATTGTATACTCAGCGAGCTTTTGGAGGATGTCTTGGAGGAGGATGAGGACGGAGAGTGCATTCCCTTAAAGCACCTCAGGACAATCGCAATCTATTACCACTAAACCTAGCACCAGACTTTGAAACGATGGATCTTGCCAGCACTCTACATACCATTCTACAAATTCATCTAGCAATCAACAGTACTAAAACATCTGCCAAATCAACACTGCACCATTGTAAAAATTCATCAATCAACAGCACCAGAAAATCTACCAAATCAACACGGCAAGAGCATTAAATCATCTATCTTCCAACTGTGAATGAAATGAAAGTCCAATCTGCAGCCCTCACTGTGAAAAAGCAAGGTCTGGCTAGTAGGGTCCACACAGACACCAAGAGGATGTCTGTCTATGGGCCCAGCCAGAGTTTTTGCCCATCCTCTGTAATCAGGTACATCTATGGTGATTGAGCAACAGAAAGGAAGTGACTTTTCGTTTTGTGACCATATGCTGGAACGACGCCAGTTGGCTTTCTTGGTCCTTGAATGTGCCTTGATCTATCCACTGTCAACAAATATGGTGGCTGGACTAGTACTGATGAGTTGTTGAGTCTTTGGACAAATGATATATACGACCTTGGTTGTAGCATTATAAACTTCCTCGCTAACACTCCAGACCTAGCTTAGCTCTTGTACAGTATTGACTTCTGTTTGATGTAGTCCTCAAGTGAAATTATCTATTTGATTTCAGGCCCTAGACTTGTTCCCATTGGCTCTTGCATCCAATGTAGCCATTTTCTGAAAGGAATTATAAATCATGATTTCTGAAGAACACATTACAGGTGGAATGATTGTAAGGCTTCAGACAGAGTGGTCATAACCAACAAGATAGTCCTCCAATTGAAATCCTATTTGATTTCAGGCACTAAACTTGTTCCCATTGGCCCTCTCATCCAATATAGCTGTGACTCATGATTTCTGAAGACCGCATTATGGGTGGCAGTAATTGTAAGGCTTCAGACAGAGTGGTCATAACCAAAAATATTAGTTATTTACACAAGACAAACACAAAATGTAAACGCCCTAACAGAACTTCTACTCCCACAATACACAACATGAAGAAGGGATGTCAAAGGCTACCCAGAAAACTGGGACCGTAACAAGGCTTACCGACTCACTTTTCAGGAATTACTTGAAAGCCTTTGTGACAGACTTTCACATAATTTAAATATTTTTGGAATGTTCAGCAGTAGGCATGCACTTGTACATACATACATACATACATATGTGTGTGTGTGTGTGTGTGTGTGTGTGTGTGTGTGTGGATGTCTGTGTTTCGTTTCAGATATTTATTGTTATCGCAAACACCAGATTTAAATACAAGTCAAAACACCAAGATTCAGCACAGTTCATTGTGATTGACTCCCATCTGAAACATGAAAGAAGATTTACCAGGAAAAGCAGCTAATGCCTCAAGCGCAGCAGCTCTGCTTTCTGAATCCTGTCCAAGCATTATCACGTGACCACCCCTTAAGCCATCTCTTTTGTACAGCTCTGCAAACTCTGCAGCTGACTTCTCAGACTCGAAATTGGTTACAAGCGTGCCTTCCTCTTCAGGCTGGTCACGCAGTGTAGACCCAACAATTTGCTTGACCTTGCCCTAACATACGTCAATGCAAAAAAGCATCCTTATTCATAAATTTTTGAAAATTATCAGTACATCTGCATTGAAAACAAGACAACTTTTCACTGGTTGCCACCAAGAAGAGGGAAACGTTTGAGCCTCTCGAGTTTACTGAAAAAAAACTTTTCCCGAAAGACTAGCCTTTTTGAAACCCAAAGGAAAGAACAAGTTTGCCTAAAGGAAAGAACAAATTTGCCCATCCACCATAAAACTGTCTACAAATATGACTTTTGAGTATCAAGGCCGTAAGACTGAAAAATATAATGTAGGCAAAAGTTCATACGCTCATAAAATATCCAGGCCTACCTTGTGTATATCAATGCATGGCCGAAACTGCACTACTTGCTCTCTCCCAGGTTTCCCTTCAGCGTCTGCATTTTCGATGTATCACAATCCTTCTTATGACTTTCAAGACTACCTGCTGGATGATTCACAATAATCGTGAAATCACAATCTATGTTCGGTACGGTACGGTCCTTACCACTAAAGGAAGCCCGCACGATCCGGTGATGACTTCGCCGTGAAAGCTCGGATACACGAAGGAGTGAGCTAGAGCAAAGTGTGGCCTCCCTTAAGGTAAGGCTCGCTGCCATTGCGCAACAAGCGAAGGGATATTTTCAAACCATCATGCAAATGAACTTCGAGCCTGGCTTCTCAACATTCGGAGGCAAATGCTTGGGATGAAGACTCCACCTTAAAGGGTGGGTTTCCACCACCCAAAAAAACGGGAGGAAATAGAATTGGAGGATGGTCTCATTCCACCACTCAGTGATGATAAGTTTGTTAGCATTGCCCCATTAGGGGGAGGGTTCTACCATAGAGAAACATGCTATTTTGGGAGCCTTTTGAAATCTCAAAGAAGAGCCATTAGGGTGTTTGCACACTTGCCCGCTCGTGAGCACGTCCAAGGCTCATGGACACGCAAGATTGCCTTCTCACACCGCCCATGGTTCAAATGCATTTATTGCATCTTGGGCACCCACAGTATAAACACCCTTATACACTATCTACCTTAGCCACCTGGGCATTAACTTGGTGCATACCAAATCATCTCTTCATTGCCATCGTCTCATCGCCTTGCATAACCCAACTGATCTTCGGATTTCGGAACATTTTCTAGACCATTGGAGTGGGCCCTTGAGGTCTGAAAGCTGAACAATTCACAGGAAAGTTTTGATGGAACAGGGATTGCTGGAGCGACATCACAGGCTTCGTATGGTACAGGGAGAGAACAAAGACGATGAAACTACCCAGTACTCGAGGATGGCGACCTCTTCAAACATATCTAAGAAATTATGTGGAGCTTAGCAAGAAAAATGTCAACTGGAATGGCACAGGCAGCTTTGTTTCATCCACTCCCTCGAGTCTGGGTCGGTTGTTCACTTTTGCGAAAATATTGGATGCTACCAAAAGCTTCAATGAAGCCCTTGCTAGTGGGTGTGGGGGATTCAAAAAGGTGTACCTTGGAGAGATCAATGGTGGGACCAAGGTAGTAGTGAAGCCAAGCAATCCGAGATTGGAATAGGGTATCACGGAATTCCAGACAGAGATTGACATGCTATCCAAGTTGCTTCATCGCCATCTTGTATCTCTAATTGGATACTGTGAAGAGCATCGAGAAGTACATTATACGAGTATATGGCCAATGGGTCTTTTACTTTGCCCCTGTCGTGGAAGACAAGGTCAGAAATGTGCATTGGAGCTGCTAGGGGTGACGAGTCTTCACTACCTCCACACTGGAGCAGCTCAAAGCATCATTCACTGTGATGTGAAGGCCACCAACATCCTCCTTGATGAAACCTTGTATGCCAAAGTCTCAAATTTTGGTAAAGGGATAGTGCTATCAGGCATGTCCAGTGCTATTGGGCACGTCCACTGACCCCTTGTTAATTTATGTCACCAATGTGTGATCGGTGTAGAAGTTGCACATGATGGAATGGGCCAATCAGATAGCGATTGGAGGAGTTGGCCAGGCGGACATAAATCTTTTGTGTGTGTCCCTCCTATTGGGCCAACTAGGAAGGCAGCCCTTCCATTGCCTTTTGAAGGATGGTCGGCAAGTGGTGTGAACCCAACCTAAGATTTGATTCTTTTAGGGATGCCACGGTAGCCCAAGGGTAGGGCCCTATCGGGGCGACGCGATCGATCCTTGCTGCTTGCAACGTACGCCCAAAGTGGGTGTCCCTCAATGAGACCATAAAGGGTGCATGTGAGGTTTTTTTTTTGAGTTAATTCTTATGTAGATATTAATATTGTCACACAAATTAATTAGAGAATACTTATTCTAATGAAGATAGGTAGATGGTGTAGATAATGAATGTCAAATGGATACTTTTCTTTATCATATAATAAAATATGGTTAGTTTTAAAATCATGTTAGACAAAAGAAATTTGATAAAATAAAACTAAATGAAATGTGCATTACTTTTGTGATTTTTACTTTAATTTTGCTTGTTGTTTGAGTATTTAAAGATTAACTTCCAAATTGAAAATAGATTAAACTCTATCGATGGAAATGGCAACTTCTACTTTGCCTACTCCAAAATCACACCTTTCTCCTTCCAAACTAGCCTATACTCCACCAGCAACACCTCTAGATAAGCTAGAAGCATTGTGCAATGGGTGGAATTATCACTTACTACTCCTCACGCTTTCTCCTATATTTTTGCTTTCACTAATAACCAACATGGTGGTTAACAAAGACCTGGCCATGGGCAAAGAGTATTAGTTTTTTACTACTATACCGACACTAGGAGTGAGCCTGCTGTTCCATGAAGGTGGGAGACTAAAGTGCCCATTGAGAGCTTGTTAGAGGAATCTGATCATTCATCTATTGAGAGTTTGAACAAGCCAATGAACTGAACCAAGTCCCTACTAAACTGTGTCATATATCTCAAAAGGAATGAGATACATATGATATAGAAGCAAGATGATCTTATGGTCGAGAACAACCAAAAAGACCTCCCATGAGATAGAGACAAAAGTGGAGCAGGAATGATAGGAATGAAACCAAGGCCAACTTCAGGGTTTCGACTTTGAAGTAAGTCACAAGCATTGTGAAGTGTGTCCTGGTGCACCACGAAAGCTGATACTAAGACAACAGGTACCTAGTGATCCCACCACGTTGCCAAGGTACTGGGTAGCAATCCCTGCACCTTCAATTGTGCAGAGCTAGGCCAAGCAAGAGGTGTGAAGAGAGTGGGAGAGAAGGAAGGAGTCTCACTTGCAGCTTTCTCACATACACAATGGGGGAATATACACAAAGGTGGAGGCTAAAAACAGTTTTCCTCTTCTTAGTTGTGAAAGCCAAAAGAACTCTAAGTACAAAAGAATAGGTGAACCCTATATGTGGGTCTCAAACCAAACTTAGCTAACTAAGGTGGCATACTAACTGAGCCACTAACTAGAGTACATAAAGATAGCTGTCATCCAACTATTATTCATGGGCGGTGTACCAACTGCATCTGTAGCTAACAAGTCGGTGACATAAATGCACAATGGTCACCTTGGCATATCACGCGTGGAGCTCGATATCTCAATACTCCCCCTCAAGCTCAATCCCAATTCCTGCACACCAAGCAAGTCTTTGAACTTGCACAACTTCTCTACGCCCAATGCCTTCGTGAATATGTCAGCTACTTGATCCTCTGTTCTGACATAAACTAGATCAATAAAACCTACTAGAACCTTCTCCCGCACATAGTGATAATGCACCTCAATGTGCTTTGTTCTAGCATGATAGACTGGGTTATTTGCCAAGTGTATATTGCTCATGTTGTCACAATAAATGACAACTGGCCCATTTGTAGACTGATGCATATCATAAAGTAGCTTATGCAACCAAGCTGCCTTACATGCAGCCATTGCTGCACCCCTGTACTCAGCCTCTGTGCTCGACAAGGCAACTGTAGGCTGTTTCTTACTGCTCCAAGTGACTGCAACACTCTCAAAAGAGAACATATATCCACTTGTAGATCGTCTATTAGAAATACTACTAGCCCAATCAGCATCAGTGTATCCATGCAACTGTATCTGAACCCTAGTCTCATAAAGTAGTCCATACTACAATGTGGACTTCACATACCTTAGTATGCGTCTAGCCGCATCCAAATGTGGTTTCCTTGGAGCCTACATAAATTGACTTACCAACCCAATAGCAGAGCTCAAATCTGGCCTGGTAATAGTCATATAAATCAAACTTCCTACTATGCGTATGTACATAGTAGGGTCTTCCAGAAGCTCACCTGCATCTGTGCTCAAGTTCACATTCTGCTCCAAAGGAACTGAAATAGGCTTACAGCCTGTCATCCCATATTTGGACAGCATGTCTAATCCATACTGCCTCTGTAAGAGTCATACCCCACTTGTGGATCTAATCACCTCAATGCCCAAGAAGTAACGCAGCTCTCCCAAATCCTTCATCTCAAACTTCTGCTTCAATAGCATTTTCACATGAAGGATATCTTCATCACTATCACCTGTGATGATCAAATTGTCAACATAAATGACAAGCAGCATAATGACAAAATATGAAGAGGGGAGAGGAGAAGAGTGGAGATGAGGAGAGAGGGCACAGCTAGCACCACAAATGACTAACTGTACACTAGATTTAGTTGAAAAAATAGAATATATACAAACCCTTTTAGGGTTAGGGTTAGGGGATCTAACCCTTTCCTTTATAGCACTCTATAAGGTTAGTGCTATGCACATATGATCACGTGATGGTGCTATGCACACATGATCACATGATGTTGCGCATGAACTCTCAACACCTTCCCTCAAGATCAACATCATGAACTAGTCCTTCCCTCAAGATGATGATTCTGGGGAATCGAAGAAGGACTGAGCATTACATTCCATCACACCCCTTTAATGGGAATGTCCTTCCTCTACGTCAAACCAAGAGCTCGTCGGTGTTTCTCGAATAGCTCTTTACCGAGTGGTTTGGTAAAGATGTCTGCAACATTTTCTTTGCTATCACAATGTTGTAGTGTGATGTCACCAAGTAACACTCTTTCTCTGATGAAGTGCTCTCTGACATCAATGTGCTTTGTCCTGGAGTGATATACTGGATTTTTGGCCAATGCTTGAGCCGATTGATTATCACAGTATATTGTTGTTGGCTTTGACTCATCAAAGTAATTTGTTTCTGACAATAGTCTCCTGAGCCATATAGCCTCACATGCACCTATAGTGACTGCTCTATATTCTCCTTCAGTCGAAGACAAAGAAACAGTTGGCTGTTTGTTTGACAACCATGATATAGCACCGTGAACAAGGAAAAATGCATATCCCTATGTCGATCTCCTGGTCTCATGATCTCCAGCATAGTCACTGTCACAGTATCCGTGCAACCGTGGATGACTTCCTCTGTATTCTATCCCAAACTGTCTTGTACCTCTGATGTATCGCAAGACTCTTTTGGCTGCATTCCAGTGAGACTGGATTTGCCATAAACTGTGCTAGTGAGCCTACTGCATAACAAATATATGGCCGTGTGATTGTCAGATATATAAGAGATCTGATGAGCTGCCTGTAGTATCTATCATTGACTGTAGGCTTTTCTGAATCTTTAGTAAGTTTCAAACTCTATTCCATGGGAGTGGCTGCAATCTTGCAATCTGCCATATGAAACTTCTTCAGGAGATTGTCAACATACTTAAGCTGACTCATGAATGTGCTATCTAAATCTCTCCATAACTCAATTCCAAGACAATAGTGCAAAAGTCCAAGATCTTTCATGTTGAACTCTGCAGATAACTCTTGTTTCAATTTTATGATGAAGCTATCCTTGCTTCCTGTCACAATCAGATCATCTACGTACAAAAGTGCAATAGTAATGTCTTCCCCTTGAACTTTGTAGTAGAGAGTATGATCTGCATTGGATTTCATGTATTCCAGATCAACAAAAGACTTGTCAATTCTGCTGTACCAACTTCTGGGTGCTTGCTTTAAGCCGTAGAGACTTTTCTCGAGATGGCAAACCTTTTTCTCCTTTCCTGGTTCAACATAACTGCTGGTTGTTGCATGTAGACTTCCTCATCTAGATAACCATTGAGAAATGCATTCTTGACATCAAGCTGATACACATTCCATTTGCTAAGTGTTGCTAGTGATATCAAGAACTGTATGGAATCCATCTTTGCTACTGGAGCATAAGTCTCATCATAGTCTTGACCATATTGTTGTGCAAATCCTTTTGCAACTAATCTAGCTTTATATCTTTGAATACTGCCATCTGGATTGTACTTCACTTTGTATACCCATTTGTTGGCTATGGCCTTCTTTCCTGGTGGAAGGTCGCATAATTCCCAAGTGTTATTTTTATACAAAGCATCCATTTCTTCATTCATAGCAGTTTGCCATTCTGGCTTGTCTACTGCATCTTCGAAGTACATTGGCTCTTCTGTAGCCATGATGGTAGTCATAAGAGCGTAGTTGGTGGTTTCCACCTGAATTGCTTTGCCTTTTTGAGCATATGTAAATCTGGCTGGAGGTCTGCTTTCCCTAGTAGACCGTCTGAGCTGCTGTGGCTCTGCTTGGGGTGTTGCTGGCAATTCTTGCTCTTCTTCATCAACCTATTCTATAGATGACTGTGAAGTGGATGCTTCTATCTCCTGTGTAGGTGAGGTTTTCCATTCTGATTCCTCATCAAAGATTACATCTCTGGAGATAATGACCTTGCGGTTGATGGGATCATACAATTTGTATGCTTTGCTTTCTTCACTGTAGCCAACCATGATGCATTTGCATGACTTTGCATCCAATTTCCTGCGATGATCATCATGTATGTGAGCATATGCTATGCAACCAAATATGCGGAGATGCCCAATGTGTGGCTTTTGTCCAGTGAATGCTTCATAAGGAGTCATACCTTGTATCGGTTCGGTAGGAAGCCAATTAAACAAGTAGTTAGTTGTAGCTATTGCTTCTACCTAATACTGATTTGGAAGATGCTTTTCACTAAGCATTGCTCTAGCACTGTCTGCTAAAGTCCCATTCTTCCTTTCAGCTATTGCATTCTGCTGAGGAGTATCTGCACGTGAATTGTCTTTGTATGTCGTGATTTTTGCAAAGGTTCATGAATGCTAAAGACATGTATTCACCTCCTCTGTCTGATCTCATGACCTTGATCTTTCTGCCTATTTGGTTTTCTACCATGGCTTTGAATTCTTGAAATCTGAAAAATACTTCAGATTTCTCTTTCAGAAAGTAGACCCAACAATATCTGCTGTAGTCGTCGATGAAGGTCAAGTAATAAAGCGAACCATTGATGCTGCGGGTCTGGGCATAACCCCATACATCTGTATGTATCAAATCAAGAATACCTCGTGCACGAGAGGTACTTCTGACAAAGTTGGCTCACTTTTGTTTGCCGAAGCAGCATGCTTCGCAAACCTTTCCAAGAAAATGTAGCTTCGGAATCCCAATTGCCATATTCTGATTCCTGAGATCTAACAAGTACTTGAAGTTGACATGACCATATCTCTTGTGCCATTTTGCAAATAGTGGCATCTGTTGGATTTGAGCTGACATGGCATGCTTATCTGGTACTGTAGCTAGCATTCTATATAAGCATCCTTCCTTGACACCTTTTGCTACTAGCTGACATCTTTTGGATTTGAATCTGATAGTGCATTCATCACTGTCGAAGATGACTTTGTAATTGTGTTATGTCATTTGACCTACTGACAAAAGGTTCTTGCTGAGCTTTGGAACATAGAGCACATCTTTGACTAATCCTTTTGTACCAGTGAAATTATTCATAGGGATAACAACTGTCCCTTGAACTGGATTCGGTGTATTGTCTGCTGTGTAGATGGCATTCTTCTGACCTTCTAATGGTTTCATCTCTGTGAACCATTCCTGATGATTTGTCATATGAGATGATGCACCGCTGTCAATGTACCAAGGATCCTGTTCCACTTGGTCGACTTGATAATTGTAATCCTCTTTGGGATTGAAATCAGTGTCTAGGTGCATTGTATCAGTCTGATGCAATTCCTCACCTGCAAGAAAGATATTTCCATGTTCATTTGCAACATGACTGTGACTAGAATGTCCACCACCATGATTTCCTCTGCCTCTGGAATTCCCTCGATTACTACTGGATTGACCGCCTTGGTCGTACTGCTTCTTGCAACAATCTCTTTCATAGTGTCCAAACTTGTGACAGTTGTTGCACTGAATGTTTGACACATTGGTGGATGCATTTCCTCCTCCTTGAAATCTTCCTCGGTTGGAATGATTTCCTCTTTGCTAATTTTGATGTTGCTGAGGATGATGCTGATGCTGATGTTGATTCTGACTTTGATTTTGTTGATGATGATGACCACTTTTCTGGTATGATCTACCTCTGCTTCTACCTTTGCCTCTGCTTCTATCTGAAGCTGTGAATGCCTGATCATTAGAATGACCTTTACGTGCTTGAATGGCCTGAGTCTTGAGTTCTTCACCAAGTAGAACTGACTGAAGTTCTTCCACTGTCGAAATTTGCCGTTGGATGGCAATACTCTGGACTAGATTCTCATATCCCTCTCCTAGTCCATTTAGGATTACTTGAACCATTTCTGTGGGGTTCATAGTCTCTCCTGCTGCTACAAGTTGATTGTTGTAGTCTTTTATGCAGAGTACATAAGCATGACCGGTTTCACTGCTATTGGGGAAACTTTGGTAGATCTGGTTTCTCAGGGTGAGAATCCTGGATGTGTTCTTGGACTCGTAGAGTGCTGCAAACATATCCCATGCTTCTTTTGATGTCTTGACTATATTGAGCTGTCCTAGCATGACATCTTGCATATTCTGCTTGATCAGGTGATAGGCATACTTGTCTTGCTTATCCCATTCTGCTTGAGCTCGGGCAATGGCAAGATCTGCTACTGGTGTGAAAACTGTTTGTGTAGATGTAGATCCCGATGTAGATTCCATTGTTGGTGCTATGACAACAGATGGAGTAGAGCTACTGGTAGCTGGATCGGCCAATGGTCTAGGTGTAGACCCATCGACATACTCCCATTTGTCCTAAAGCACAAGAATAGTCTCCATTCGGTATTTCCATGTACCATAATTAGAGTTCTCTAACTTAGCAGATGCCTCCAGATTGAGGTTGCTAGTCGACATGGTGCAAGAAATGTACTCAAAAGTATCATGAAGATCTCTATATGAATCAACTGCAAATACACTGAATATGCCAAGTGAAATCTCTGTACCGTCGGTGAAGATAGAACTGCAGTATATAAAATATGATCTGTATTACAAGGCTTGTGGCAATGATGCCGAGAATAGCCAAGAGGCTTTACAAGGTTGAAATGATGTGCACGATGCCGTGAGATAGTCGAATAGGCTTTACAATGGTGGCATGTATGTGTAAAATCAAATGCTATCTGTCCACTGAATCAACCTGCAATGCCTCTGTACTCTGAAGTCTGCTCACTGAACTGATGAACGTAAGGTTTCAGGTAATGTAATGATGTGAAACCATATGTGAGCGTATGGACTGACTCCGAGTAGATACTAGTCGGGAATTTCGAGCATGGCTTAGATTGGCAACTTGGGGAAATTCAAAGCGTCCCCTCTATGGCGATCTAGTCTACTCTGATCTAGATCTAAACCAACCGTCAATCGATGAAAGAATAGCAAATAATTCCTTTTCTTTTGCTCTTTAAGTGTTGGGTCAGATGCATCGATGTAGAGGCAAATGTGCATGAAGGAAGTGGTTTTGTCGGCGAGGCTCAAATGTGAGTGTAACTTGTGCCAAAATGTGCACGTGATGTGACGAGCGTATAGAGCACAAAAAAACGAGCGACTTTCCTTTTTGGAGCGCCCTCAAATTCTTCCTGGATCAAGAGATATGACTTGATTTAGGTGGAGGGGCAAAAGGAGTGCAAATGTGCTCAATGATGATGTGTCACTGTGAGTCACATGTAGTGATGATGTGGCACTATGCCTAGCAAGAGGTGTGCCAGTGAAGCTCTGTGCTGAGGTGGCAGGATTGGTCACATGAAGTGACTGTGAAGCACTGTGTGTGCCTGCAGAGGTCAGTGCTGATTGGATTGCTGAGGTGGCACTACTGATGTGGCACAGATGATGTCAGCAAGGTGATGTGGCAATGTTGACGTGGCAGTCGTGATGATGTGGTAGGATGACATGGCCTATTTATGTGGCACTGATGACATGGTAGGATGATGTGTCTGTTGACGTGGCAATAATGACGTGTCAGCTGACGTGGTGAGGACAATGATGTGGCAATCAATAGTGATGTGGTAGTCGGTGATGTGGACTATTGACGTGGCAGATAAGATGCCACGTAGAGGATAAGAGCCTGGGAAGATGCCATGTGTCAAGTGGCTATCTGCCACATGTCGCTTGGAAGGAGGTCGACCGAAATCTTGCAAGGTCCTGACAGAATCTTCAAGATTCCGTCGATGGAACGCCGTTTGGAGGTGGTCATAGAGCTATAGCTCCTCCGTCTAAATTCTCATCTTTTGCGAGGCTTGGATATGGCTGCTATCGTTGCCACCGCTCTGTCCTCCTCCTCCTTGGTCGACCAAACCTCTCTCAAGCTGAGCAATGAGCTCGTTCGCAAGGTAGGCTCCAGTGATGCCTGTATCTCGATGAGGAAAACTTCGTCTAAGAAAGCCGCTCTCTCCGGCAACATCTGGTATGGCCTTGACCGCCCACTGTACCTTGGCCCATTCTCTAGATCTCCCTTGTCTTACCTCACTGGCGAGTTCCCGGGTGACTACGGCTAGCATGCGGAGGAGCACTGTTGTTCAAGCCAATGTAGCGGCTACTGGTAGGTTGCAACTGGTCTGTTGGTCGTCGAGGAGCCGTTGTTGAGGTCGCTTGCAGGTTGGGTTGTGAGGCAGTTTGCGAAGAGGAGCTCGTTGAGAAAGGCAGTTCCGTCGTCTCCTCTTGTGTGGGAAATTGATCCTTGGTGGGATCTACAGCTCGACATTTCCGTCAATCAATTCCTCTCCATATTTGCATCCAAGAATGCTAACTTCAGACAAGGGGCATTTTCGTTGCTCTTTCTTGAGGGCGGAAACTAGCCTTCCAACAGCTTAGATGTTGAAAAACATATATGGCCCCAGCATTTTCAAGAAAGGGCGAAACAGGTAGGATATGCGGCTACCGCATTGGTTCGGATAGAGAAACAAATGGACGGGCTGAAGAGTGGCGCAAGGATCCCGAAGTCTAGTGGGTCTGTACCGGGAACTCCTGCTAGAAGGAAGTGGGGTGCAGAAGAAGAAGAAGATTTGCTCATTGCTTTACAGAAATACAGGCCGGTCAATTGGGGGACAATAACAAGTGCGAACCCACGGTCCTGAAACGATTTCGGTTTGGTGGGAGCTTGGCCCGTATGAAGGAGCTTGAGTAGATTTGTTGATGAAGATCCGACCAGAACCTCTCTCTCTCTCAGTCATTGAGGATAAGAGCTTCTCTATCACACAAAAACTCTTTCATAGGATCAAAATTTCTCTCAAAGAACTCTTCAATAAAGTGACACTCACACTCTCTATCACAAAGTAGTTCTCACAATATCACAGAAGGAAATGAGGTCTCTCTCTCTCAAATCATAAACTGAAATGTCTCACTAGATGGAAATTTCTTTCAATGGACGGAAATCTTTCATCAACGGAATGAAAGATAGAAACCTCTCAATCTCTCTCACACTCTCAAGAAGGATGGCGCCTCAGTGGAAGGCAGAACTATGCTCTGATACCATGACAAAATATGAAGAGGGGAGAGGAGAAGAGTGGAGATGAGGAGAGAGGGCACAGCTAGAGAGCACACCACAAATGACTAACTGTACACTAGATTTAGTTGAAAAAAAAGAATATATACAAACCCTTTTAGGGTTAGGGTTAGGATTAGGGGATCTAACCCTTTCCTTTATAGCACTCTATAAGGTTAGTGCTATGCAGATATGATCACGTGATGGTGCTATGCACACATGATCACATGATGTTGAGTGTGAACTCTCAACACATAATACCTTTCTCTATTTTTCTCACATAAAGTGAGAAATCTGCCTTGGAAATCTAAAAGCCAATAGTAACAAGATACTGTCCTATCTTGTCAGACCATGCTCTGTGTGCTTGCTTCAAGCCTTACAAGGCTTTCTTCAATGTGCAAACAAACTCAGGATGAACAGCATGAACATAACCTGGTGGTTGCTCCATATAGACCTCTTCTTGCAAATCACCATGCAAGAAAGCATTCTTTACACATCCATCTGATGTAAAGACCATCCCTTTGATGCAGCCATAGCAATGACTGCTCTTACGGTTGCCATCCTTGTAACCAGACTGAATGTTTCTTCATAATCAATGCCATATATCTGTTCATATCCCTTGACAACTAATCTTGCCTTGTATCTGTTCACAGAACCATCTGCATTGTGCTTCACCTTATAAACCCACTTGCAGCCAATTGCATTCTTGTCTTTAGGCAAAGGCATCAATTCCCATGTAGCATTTGCTTCCAAGGCATCCATTTCTTCATCCATGGCTTTCTCCCATTTTTCTTTTCCCATGGCTTGCTCAAAAGAAGTGGGTTCTGGTTCATGTACCACTTTGACCATATAGGCATAGTGAATGGCTGTAAATCCATCATATTTCAGCCTATCCACATGATACCTAGCTCTGGTAGACCTGCACAAAATAGGCTCACTACCAGGTGCTCTCAAAACATCCCTTGTCTTCCTTACTCCAGGTGTAACAATAGAAGGAATACCCAACTCATCAGCAAGGCTCTGTTCTGAGCCACTGGATTCACCATCCACATAAGAGTGACTTGCATTCACATCAACCATGGGCTGATCTACTTTCTCTTTTCCTTTTCGTGATACTTGCATACCACTATCTGCATTGCTTTGAGGAGATCCTCCTGATCTCAATCTGATTGTCCATGGCAAAGTGTGTGAACCACTGCTAGAGGACACTACAGGTCCACTAATATTCCGTGATTGTTGCTGTGAATTTTGTGCAGCATTACCATTTTGTGCATCTACATCATCAATCACATTTACTGGTTTATACCAGTTGCTCATCTCATAAAAAACATCTCTGCTCACTGTAAACTTACGAGTAGAAGGGTTATAGCATCTATACCCTTTATGCTGTAGAGAATAACCAATAAAGATGCACTTCTTAGCTTTTGGATCCAACTTGGATCTCAACTCATCTAGCACATGAACATAGGCAATGCAACCAAAAACTTTCAAATGAAAAATATATGGTTTCCTACCAGTATACCTCTCCTCTAGCGTCATGCCATGTATTGCTACAGTGGGAGTCTTGTTCATTATGTAGACTGCTGTAGCAACTGCTTCAATCCAATAATAATTTGGCAGGTCCCCAATATGCCTGTTTTTCCTTTTTGCAAGTCCATTTTGATGTGGGGTATGACTGCATGAATATTACTGCTTTATGCCATGCTCCTGCAGGAAACTTGCAAACTCATTTGAGAGGTACTCTCCCCCTCCATCTGACCTTAGGCATTTTATTTGCAGGTCTGTTTCTTTTTCAACCATAGCTTTAAAAGCTTTGAAATGCCCAAACACTTCACTTTTCTTTTTCATAAAATACACCCAAACTTTTTTGTTGTAGTCATCAATAAAAGTGACAAAATAATGACAGCCTCCAATAGATGCAACTTTAGTAGTCCACACATCAGAGTGGATTAATTCCAATGGTCTCTTACTCTCTTGAACATGTCTAGGAAATGGTTTCCTTGCCTATTTTTCAAATTGATAGGCTTCACATACCTTATGCATTTCTACAACCTTGAACTTAGGCAATCTTGCAACAATATTTTGGGCGTGCATTAATTTAAGTCATTGTACATTAACATGACCAATGCATTTATGCCAGACATCAATATCTGCAACTACACCGGTCCCATGTGCAAACATTGCTACACTCAATTCAGGCATGTCCGCATCCAACATGAACATCCTGCCCTTCTTCTTCCCTTTTGCTATCAAGCTACCTTTATTTTTCATATCCTCAACAAAGCATCCACGAGGATTAAATCTAACCTGCAAGCCCTGCTTAACCATTTGACCAACAGAAACCAGGTTCTTTGTGATATTTGGGACATGAAATACATCAGACAGGTATTTCTTTTTTCCATCTTGGATAGACAAAGGAATTTTACCAATCTACACAATAGGATGTGCAGTATCATCACCAGTCTCCACAAATCCTAGTCTTTCCATTTTCCTTGCATCCTGCATCCATTATGCATGACCTGTCATGTGGTTTGATGCACCTAAGTCAACATACCACACATCATTGCTTTCTTTTGCACTTGTCACAGAATTGGTCATGTGCTGCACCATAAACAGATGTTCATTTCTGTCATCACCCTATCTACTAGAGGATGCATAATTGCCTTGCTGCAATTTTCTAGTCATGATGTCATTCTGCTTTTTATAGCAGTCTTTAATCATATGACCCATTTTACCACAGTAGTAGCATTCAACATTGTTGTTTGCATTTTGCTCTGCCATCCACCACGACCTCTTTGGCTCCCCCTGCCTCTAAAGTTACCACGTCCTCCTCCATAGGACTGGTTTTCTTAAATTTGCTGCATATTCTGATTTCTGCCATGACCTCCAAATCAGCTTGCTCTACCTCTGCCTCTACCTCTTCCAGCATTTGAGTAGAAGACAGCTTCTTTTGAAGTTCCTCTTGAAGAAGATGCACCACCATTTCTCTGCTCTTCAGAAATTAGAAGAGCAATCAACTCCTCAAAATTAGGAAAACTCTCATGGATGGCAATGGATGTCCAGAATTGTGCATAATCCTTTCCTAGACCATTCAAGGTCACAGAAACTAAATCATCATCTTCCACTGGTGACCCAATAGAAGCAAGTGCATCTGCAATCTTCTTCACCTTCATGTGGTAGTCATTGATGCTCATATTTTCTCTTTGCACATTATGCAACTCCTGCTTGAGCTGCATTTTCTTGGCTTGCGTATTTGTGCTATACATTTTTGTCAAAGTATTCCACGCCTCCTACGGTGTGCTTGCATCCTGAATATGCACAATCATAGAATTTGAAATACTGATAGACAGCCAGTACATAACTTTTCTGGCTCTCTCATGCCAGCCTTTAAATGCCTGCAACTCCTATTGATTGGGAACATTAGGAATAACTAGTTCTTGTTCAGCTCTAGTAATGAACTCCCAATAGGCTTTTCCCTTAAGGAAATTCATCATTCTAAACTTCCATGCTTGGAAGTTGTTCTTGTCAAGCTTTTCAGTGACAATCTATGAAAGAGAATCAGATGCCATTACAAAACACTACAAAATATTCTGTTGCTGCAAAAAAACACAACTTTTGCCTCACAAGGGCAAATCTGCAAAACTGACAAAAGTGGTATTTGACCACATAGTCACTTCCTAGTGACGATTATGCATCAACATGCAATAATAATGATTCTGTCACTCCCAATATCTCTGTGCACATGCATATGATGTAATTTCTGCGATAACTTTTCACCGCGAACTTGGTTTGCTTTCTTGAGCTCCTTACCATGAATCGAGCTCTAATACCATGTGAAGAGATGTTGGTGAAACTGAAAGGAAAGCAAAGAATGGACACAAACTCAGAATACTTGCATTACTTGGTTGTAGAATGAAGAAGAGTGAGGTCCTTAAGTAGGCACCTCATACATGCTCATTGACATCACTGATGACCTCAGAGCTCCACAATCATCTCCTCAATCTGCTCCTAGATTCTCTCAATCATCCTATGTGGCTCTCCACCACCTAACTGTGCTTGTGGGCACCTAACTGTGCCTCTAGCACTCACACATAGAAACATAAGGTGTGCCTGAGGCATACACCTTGAGATATCCCAACAAACCCCCCCTCAAGGAAATGCCTCAGGCTATGTCAAGGATACATCTAGTCTCATAGTTTCTCATGCCATCTCATGGTGGTCAAGGATAAATCTATGGCTAGGTTCTCATGCTAGCAAGGGTTCCCTTGGGTGTAAGGTAAACAAAAGGGATACAAAAAGACCTTCCAATGGTTATCTCCCCTACATGTACATGCACACAATGTCTGCAGGAGGTACCATGGAACAAAACATACACATGGCCTACATCATAAGGTGACCAGAGGTGTTTACAAAACACACAAAACACAATAGTTTATTTTCATTCATTTTGGAGGACTATCCAGGCTGAGTACCTTGACATAAAAAGAGAGATCTGGAGCATACATAGAGATGATTTAAAATGCATAATCTTCAAAGGATGCCTCATCTTGTGGAGGCTCATTAACTGTAAGTAGATTTGCATTTTCTGTCTTTGCTTTGGCTCTGCAAAACTTCTCATTATGGTTGTTCTTGCCACAGTGCTTGCATGGATTAATTTTGAAGCAGTCCTTTGAAAGGTGATTTGTCTTTCCACAGTGATTGCAAGGGGTATACTTGCCCTTCTGGACTTTTACAGCATAAGCAGTGTCATTGCCTTTCCTGAGCTCCATATGCCTTTCTTCTTCTTGGAGGGCAGAGATAATACCTTCAAGATTAGGATTAGGAAGATTTTTCAGAGTGCTCACTATGTGATCATAATCTTCAGGCATACTCTTAAGTAACACTGCCATAGCATCATCTGGAGTAATAGGAGAGTTGATAGAAGCTAATTGAGTCATAAGACTCCGCATATAGTTGACATGAGCTGCTAAAGTAGTACCACTTGCCATCTTCAATTCAAAGAAAGAGATTTTAAGTGATAGTTTAGAGATGTGAGAGCTAGCACCAAAAATCATGTCAAGCTTCTACCAAGCTTCCGAAGGAGACTCCAAGTCAGAGATATGGTGAATATAATCATCTCCTAAAGCAAGAGCAATGATACCGTATGCTTTTTCTTCTCTAGCTGGATCCCTTGCCAGTCGTGTCAGAGTTGAGGATTCTCCAGCATTGGAGGCCGTAGAAGAAGCGGTAGGAGTAGGTTTGACAAGTCCCCATAAGTTCTCCCTCATCAATGCAAATTTCACTTTCATCTGCCATGTGTGGAAGCCCTTTCCATTGAACTTCTCGAGATTAAATAGGGTATCCATGAGAGGGTCTAACCCAGATATTGGGCAGTGTCTCTCTCTTACAAGGCAAAAATAACTGAAAGACTTCCAAAATATGAGCAAAGACTAGTGACCAATATTCAATCAATGATGCTTCTTCTTACATGCTTCATAGAAGTGGGTGAAATAAATACTTTCCAATCAAAACCAGGTCTATTAATTCAAAACAAAACTGAAGCCACACTTGTACTGAAGTTATTGAAAGATTCAAAAAACCAAAAATGCTAGAGTAGCATTTTATGTAGCATCATCTTCAAAAGCTTGTCAAAACTGTCAAAACTGTCAAAACCAAAAGACTGAACTTGGAGGGCTTGTAGCTTACTCTTCAGAGCAAAGGAAAAGGGGGTTTCTGAGGCACAAGAGAGCTGATATACCACAGAAGGTTCTCTGGGAAGTAGAGGCGAAAAAACGCGTCAGGTCGCCATAGCTTTCTCCTTCAAAAACGACTGGTTTTTCACTGTTTTCTCCTTGAATATGCAGCCATTGCTGCTCATATTTCAGCACAGGATAGCTCTAGGTATGGACTAACTCCCCCTGAAAGGAATTAGAGAAAGATCAAGTGTGCTGGGAGAAAATGCAGAAGGGACAGTCGACAACTTTCGTGTAATGGCGACGAAACGGGCACGTCTTTCTTCAATTCCTCTTAGCCAGAAGTTCGCCCTTTTGAGATGGATCTCCAGCAGGAAGGACGTGGGAAATGGCTGAGAACCGGAGGAGAACAAGCTTAAGCAAAGTTTGGGAAGAAGAGGGAGAGATGGTGAAGAAGAAGATGAAGAAGAAGATGATGATGTGGCAAAAATGGGATCAAGGGGGATCAAATGGCTCTGATACCATGTTGGTGAAACTGAAAGGAAAGCAAAGAATGGACACAAACTCAGAATACTTGCATTACTTGGTTGTAGAATGAAGAAGAGTGAGGTCCTTAAGTAGGCACCTCATACATGCTCACTAACATCACTGATGACCTCAGAGCTCCACGATCATCTCCTCAATCTGCTCCTAGATTCTCTCAATCATCCTATGTGGCTCTCCACCACCTAACTGTGCTTGTGGGCACCTAACTGTGCCTCTAGCACTCACACATAGAAACATAAGGTGTACCTGAGGCATACACCTTGAGAGATCCCAACAAGAGATTGGGAGAGAAGGAAGGAGTCTCACTTGCAGCTTTCTCACATACACAATGGGGGAATATACACAAAGGTGGAGGCTGAAAATAATTTTTCTCTTCTTAGTTGTGAAAGCCAAAAGAGCTCTAAGTACAAAAGAATAGGTGAACCCTTTATGTGGGTCTCAAACCAAACTCAGCTAACTAAGGCGGCATGCTGACTGAGCCACTAACTAGAGTACATAAAGATAGCTGTCATCCAGCTATTATTCATGGGCAGTGTACCAATAGCATCTACAACTAACAAGTCGGTGACATAAATGCACAACGGTCACCCTGGCATATCACAAGTGGAGCTCGATATCTCAACAAGAGGCACTAGAGTCAAAAGCAAAAGGTTGAAGAGTTTGACAACCAAGTGTGCATGCTCGCACTTGTTCACATGGTAGGCCTCACTGCCAACACTTCAATGATGAATAATACCCTGTGAAAATTGAGGTGGTCACCAAGCCAAAGGCAGCTATGCCAATCAAGGTGAAATTTTAGGATTTCAAAGGAATTGAAGATCTCCATCTGTAGAGTTTCCTATGGGTCTGTCACATCAATAGTGTAAACACCAAGAAGGAGTATATGAATTACTTCACTTGTACCTTGGTGAAAAGTGCTCAGAGGTGCTACAACCAATTCCCTTTTGGTTACTTTAGGGATTGGGAACATATGAGTGAAGCTTTTCTCAAGCACTTCAAATAGGAAATTAATGAAATTCATGTTTGAAAAGAATGAGGGTAAATCGATACATGATTTTGTCATGAGAATGCAAGCACACCTCCAAATGACAAGTGATGCATGCCTGACTTTTGATGGGTTCCACACAGGTGGATATACAATCACTAAAAATTGACAATCTGACCAAGACTTATGAGGATCTGCTAAACCGGGCAGTGGGTTTGGAAAAGAGTGGAGGGGCCACAAGGCCAAAATAAGGAAAAATAAGAGTACCAATGATGATGAGGCAATGTCATAGAAGCAGGTCAACCCACATTAAAAAGGCTTTGAAAGAAATGGGCTTTTGAAAGAAGCCTGGCCCAAATGACAAATAGTCCAATAAATGTTCTAGAAGGGACATAGAGGATGAATGTCACATAAAGTATTACAAGGCATGCACTAAGCATGGTCATGACAAGTCTGAGTACTCTACTAATGAACTAGTACAAAAGACTAATCATCTAAGCCAGAGATGATGAAATCTTGGGAAATATTTAACAACATGAAGGTTGATTTGATAGTGGCTAAATTGCTAAAAATTGCTCCATATTGCAAGGAATTCTTCTTGACTCCTTGGTGACCATTCCAATCATTGATACTCCAATTGTAGATGATGTACCTGTTATCATGGTAAACATAAGAAACATAATTTCTTTGGAGTAATCATTGATGGTGGATCAGGAGTCAACATCATCTTCAAAGCGGTTGCTCAAGTGGCTTAACTTTAAACACTTTAAGCCATATCCTTTTTGAATCCACATGGCAGTAAAACCAAAAGGTATGCTCCAAGATGTAGTTGTGACTATTGGTGGAATTCATTATACAATTAGTTTATTTGTCATTCATATGGAAGAAAATGCCTAATCTATTTATTATAGGTAGACCATGGTTTAAGAGTGCCAAGATCATGTATGATTTGGGAATTGACCAGATGACCATTAAGCTGGGGGATACTAATCCAAGCAAGATTCCAAGCAGTTTTCTTGACCAAAAAACTTGCAAGTTAAGGACCAATTCCCACAAGATGCAAAGACTCAGTTAATGGAGTTGAAAATTGTACTTGTTAGAGGGATTGATGTCTTCCAAGCAATTGTCGAGCTCAAGGAGAAAATAAAAGTGGAGAAATTAGCCAAGCAACAAGGCTCTTACCTCAATAATTTCACAAAGAATATAGTTGGCAAGCAAAAACTGGCAAAACCACCAATGACACCTCAATGATAATTACCCAGTTGGTTTTGAGCAATTACTAGAACCAACACATGAGTTAAATCTTGGAACAAAAGAGGACCCTTTCACTATTGTGATTAGTGCATATTTACTTGGTGAACAACCTCCAAGCAATCAAATAACTATGATTGCAATGGAGAGATGTATTCACCTAGAGTTACACAGACCTACAGAAGTACCTCTAGAAATCTATCAACATCAAGTTCTATTGATTCTAGATGCCAAGCCAATACAACAATAGTGGTATCACATTTGTCCTAATTAAGCCAAGCAAGTGGAAGTAGAGCTGGACAAACTAATCAAAGCATGTTTTATTTATGCCATTGGTAGGAGTGATTGGTTATTTCCTATTTTGGCCGTACCTAGAAAGAATGGTAAGCTTCGAGTTTGTGTTGACTATAGGAAATTAAATGCTCAAATTGTTAGGATCAACATGATAAATGAACAACAATGCATAAAGAAAAATGTGTAAAATACACAATACATAAAGCACACGGAATGGAAGAGACAAAGAGACACCGATATACATGGTTCACCTAGTGTGGGCTATGTCCATGGAGAAATAGCCAGTCTTGCATCTTTCTTACCCAGCAAGTGAGAAGATACAAGATACAAGCAGTATATCCACTACTCTCCTGCTATGCGAGCCACACCCTTATCTTACAATTTTGACCACACAACTCATAAGCAACTTATGCACCAATTTTCATGTATTTTTGGCTTTGCCCCCCCTTGGAAACCCCTGGCAACAATACTAGGGGGGGCATTGCCCCCCCTACCCCCTTCATGGGATGAGTATAAACACACTTGGTCCAAAGCATGGCCAAAAAGCAATCTTTAAAAAAAAGATCAGGCTCCACATACAACAATCTCCCACTTGGTGGAGACTGGTCATAGTAACTCCACTGTTACTCGATTCGGATCTAGCTGTCCCTTACATTGTTCCTCATTCTTGAAGACCAATTGAAATTGAGCAAGAGCTCAACTTCTCCTTGTTGGCTACCACCGTAGACAACATGTCTGCAAGATTCTAGCTAGTGTGTATCTTTTCCAACTTCAACTATCCATCCTCCAAAACAGATCGGATGAAACGATATCTGAGCTGTATATGTTTGTTTCTTGAATGGAAGGCTGAATTCTTTGCGAGTTGAATAGCACTCTAGCTATCACTATCCAAGCAGTAATTTTTTTGCTTCTTCCCAAGTTCCTCCATAAACCTCTACGACCAAATCATCTCTTTACTAGCCTCTATAACCTGTAACATATTTTGCTTTTGTTATAGAAAGTGTAACAACCTTTTGCAACTTTAAAACCAAGCTTGCTACTATTCCACTTACAGTGAAAACATACCCGATGATGCTCCTTCTTCCATCTTTATCACTTTGCATATATGAATCAGCATATCCTTGTAGAGAAATGTTTGAACCTTTAAAACATAATGCATGGGCAATCGTACCTCTCAAACATCTGAGATTCACTTTACGACCATCCAATATTCTTTACCTAGATTATTCATAAATCTACTCACAACTCCCACTGCATGTGCAATATCTGGCCTTGTGCATTCCATTGCATACATCAAGCTACCAATTTTGCTGATGCATATGGAACCCTTGACATATAGTCAATCTCCTCCTATGTCTCAAGACACATATCCTTACATAATCTGAAATTGCTAGCCAAAGGTATAGAAATAGCTTTTGCATTCTGCATTTCAAACCTTTCTAATACCTTTTAAAAGTACTTACTTTGAGACAATGTCAACTGGTAGTTTTTCCTATATCTTGTTATCTCATGCCAAGGATTTGCTTTGTAGCACCCAAATTCTTCATTGCAAAAGTATTTGCCAACTTCCTCTTGAGCACACTTATGTCTTGCATGTTAGAGCCTACAATAAGCATGTCATCAACATATAATAACAAGATCAAGTATCAGCTATTGGCTAGTTTCAGAGAATAAACACAGTGGTCTAAATGACATCTACTAAAGCCCTGTTCTGCCATAAATTGTCAAAATTCACATACCATTGCCTTGGAGCTTGCTTTAAACCATATAAACTTTTCTTCAACCTGCATACCAATTCCTCCTTTCCTTTGACCTCATATCCTTGTGGTTGCTGCATATAAATCTCTTCCTCTAGATCCCCATGAAGAAAAGTTGTCTTCACATCTAATTGTTCAAGATGCAAGTCTTCTGCTGCTAGAAAACTCATAATAGTTCTCACTGAAGTCATTTTAACAACAGGAGAGAATATTTCATCAAAGTCTATACCTTTCTTCTGTACAAACCCCTTTACAACAAGCCTTGCCTTGTACCTTCTTTTCCTTCCATCTTCTTCCTTCACCCTATAAACCCATTTATTTTGCAATGCTATTTTTCCCATAGGCAAGCGAACCAAATCCTCAAGTCTGGTTTTGTAGCAATAAAGAGTCCATCTCCTCTTGCATGCCTTGCTCCCACTCCATTTTTTATTCTACCTACATTGCTTCTTCATACATTTCTGGTTCACTAGAATTAGTCTCAACAAAACATAATTGAAAGAAGGAGAAAATTACTCAGGTGGTCTACTTACCCTTGTAGATCTTCTAAGTGCACATTGAGGAATTTGAGGTTCTTGCTACTATTGCTGCTGCTACTCATTCTCATATTCTGCAACCTTTGGAATTTCATCTCCTGTGCTTTCATCAAGAGTTGTGTATTATGTGTCTGCATTTTCTTTCTTCCTTTTCAGCAAGTGATATTTATACATAACATTCTCATTGAATACAACATCCCTGCTCATAATGATGTTGTTAGTTTCATAATCCCACAAATGATAACCAAAGTCACTACCTCCATATCCAATAAAGATGCCTTCTTGGATTTGCTTGGAGCTTTGTTCTCAATTCATTATCAACATGGACAATGCTTCACAACCAAAAATCTTCATAGAAGAATAGTTAACCTTTTTACCTATCCATGCCTCTTCTGGAATGCCACCATCTCAGAAACTTGAAGGTGATTGTTTATCAAGTAAACAGCTATCTCTAGCACTTTAGCCCAAAGCTACAAGGGTAGCCCTACTGGTAGTCTCATGCTCATTGCATGCTCCATGATTGTTTTGTTCATTCTCTCTAACAAGATTTTCTCATGGTGTTCTTGGAGTTGTCTTCTCTCTACAAATTCCATTGTTTGAATAGTAACTATTAAACTCTTTGCTACAGTATTCCCCCCATTATCAGATATGAGAGCCTTCAACTTCTTTCCTGCCTCATTCTTAGCCAAAGCTTTCCATTTCTTAAAAGTTTCAAAGACATTAGATTTTCTTTGAATGCAATGAACCCAAGTTTTTCTAGTTGCATCATTAATTAAAGTAACATAATAGTGAGAACTACCAAGAGATGATACATTAGCAGGACCCCATACATTTGTATGCACATGCTCTAACTTTTCTTTCTTCTTTTCTTTTCCAAATTTGAGAAATCTGACTCTCTTCTATTTTCCATGAACATAGTTCTAACAAAAGTCCAAATCAACATGCTTCAAACATGGCAATAGCTTTCTTGAGTGAAGAATTTGCATCCCATGTGTCCAAGCCTATGATGCCAAAGAGTTGTATCTACTTATGTAGAAGCTAAAGCAATAGAGGAGTAAGCATTATCGGTACATAAATACAACGTACCTACCTTGGGTCCTTTTGCTATTACCATTGACCCTTTTGTGACCTTCCATGAATTTCCTGCAATGTGGTTGTGCAGCCTTCATCATCCAATTGTCCTACTAAAATTAAGTTTCTTTTCAAATCAAGAACATGCCTTGCCTCCTTCAGCAACTATTGGTTTCAATTCTGCAACTTTATCAATACCTTTCCCTTTCCAATAACCTTCAACACTTCATCATTAACTAAAAGAACAACTCTAAAATCACCTTGAACATAGTCTTGAAAACATTTCCAATGAGGTGTAGCATGAAATGAAGCTCTTAAATACACTACCCATGCATCAATGATAGGATCCAATGAAATAATTAAGGCATCTTGCAATACATTACCTGCTACATTTGCTTCTTGCATATTCTCTTGTTATCCATCTCCTTCCTTTTTCTTTTATGACCAATAGTCTTTCATCAGGTGTCCTTTCTTCCCATGATGCCAGCACTCCAAGTTCCCTTTGGATTTGGATTTGCTTCTTCTTGACTTGTCGTGATGTCTTGGGTTCCTTCCTCTCTTCCTTTGTCTTTCCTTATTCTCAAGAGTCAAAGCATTAGCTGATGTTTCACCTGTGCTTTTCCGTTGCATTTCCTCTCCAAAGAGAACACCAATAACATCATCAAACTTTAAAGTGTTTGACCCAGATATAGAGTTACTCACTACCATGACCAAGCTATCCTAACTTTCTGGCAATGAGCACAAAATCAAGAGAGCTTGAACCTCATCATCAAAGTTTGCATCTATAGACCTTAATTGGCTTGTATTCGTATTGAACTGATTCAAATGATCATCTATAGACCCACCTTATGACATCTTTAGATTGAATAAATGATTCATAAAAAATACCTTCTTAGAAGCTAACGTTTTTTCATACGATGTATCCAGTGTGCTCATCAAGGCCTTTGTTGTCTTTTGTTTAAGAACATTGAAAGCCACTGACACTCCCAAACACAGTCGTATTGGTATCGTTCCTAGTGCCTTTCTGTCAAGAACCTCTCAGTCTTTGGTTGACATACTCACAGGCTCCTTTGCGATCCCACCTAATGGCAAGAAAAGGTCCTTTTGGTACAGATAATCCTCAATCTGCATCTTCCAATGCTAGTAGTTATTGCCATTAAACTTCTTGAGCTTTAACTTGTCTTCTTTCGTGCTCCCACTTGAACTAGGAACCTCCTTCCTAATGAGACAATGGACATTTCTCAAACAAATGCTCTAATACCAGTTGTTAGGAGCAACACAATAATGGAGCAACAATGCAAGAAGTAGAATGCATAAAATACACAATACAAAAGGCACACGGAATGGAAGAGACAAAGAGACACCAATATACGTGGTTCACCCATTACGTCCATGGAGAAACGGTCGGTCCTACATCTTTCTTATCCAACAAGTGAGAAGATACAAGATACAAGCAGTATATCCACTGCTCTCCTGCTATGTGAGCCACACCCTTATCTTACAACTTTGACCATATAGCTCATAAGCAACTCATGCACCAAATTTGATGTATTTTTGGCTTCGGCCCCCCCATAGTCCTAGGGAGGAGTTGCCCCCCCCCTACCCCCTTCATGGGATGGGTATAAACATGCCTAGGTCCAAAGCATGGTGAAAAACAATCTTTAAAAAAAGATTAGGACCCACAGACAACACAAATAGCTATAGGTCCGTTTCCTATTCGGTTTACAGATGGGATTTTGAAGAAAGTAGAAGCTCCTAAGATGTAAACAATGGTTATAAGCAGATATCTATAGCATCAAAGATCAATCCAATACCACATTCACGATAAAATGGGATGTGTATGCTACCAAGGTGATGCCATTCGAATTGCGGAATGCACCATGCACTTTTCAATATTTATGGTTGTCACTTTCTGAGATTATTTGATCAAATTTATTGCTATCTATGTAGATGATTTTTTTGTGTATTCCAAGGAAGCTATGCCTCTTGGCTACTTTGGGTGATGCCTTTTAATAGATGCAAGCATCATTGAATCCAGCCAAGAGTGTCTTTTGTGTCCAAGTAGGTGTGTTGCTTGGTCACACAATTTCTAAGGAAGGAATTCGTATAGAGCAAGGGAAAATCAAAGCCATCCAAAAGATGCATGAGCAGGTCCCTTACATGAAATGAGTAATAAGGATACAAGATCTTATGGACCAAGAAAATGGCACAAGCGTTTCATGAGCTTAAGAAATGAGCTATGGAAACACCTATATTGCGACAACCAAGATGAAACATCATCTTCCATGTTCATGTATATGCATCTAGCTATCCCATTGGGACTATCTTGGCTCAGCTCTAGAAGGCCAGCTAGATTAGTTAACAGGTAGGGGTTTTTGGGCCTTTGGAACGCAATGGAATAGACAGTTTTGGAAAACGTGGTCCCAATCACTGGGTCCAAAACATGGATTTTGCAAATAGACCTGTTTGTAAACACCACTGGAGTGCAAATGATGAGCAACACAGAAGTTTTAGGACCTCTTGATCCCACCAGAATCGATAGATCTACGAATGGTTGCTTCAAACTCGAGTTCTAACACACAGAATGTAGGTAAAGTCACCCAACGGATCTTCTCCTTCCTCCCACAGAGCTGCAGCAACAGAATTTGGGCTCCATGCTCACACTCAAGGTCAGTTAGAACACCCGCACTTTGATACCAGTTGATAGATCTCAACAACGGATGTGGAATGGAAGAAGATGAGAGAGAAGGAGAGCCAAAAGCGAGAGCCACACAAGTTTTGGTGGGTGCAGAACACCTTAATCTTCTATATCATCCATGTATATATGCATTTGAGTGTTGTACATAACCGGGATTAAGGTACATTGGCCTTTAACTCCCGCATATTTCCAATGGAGTGTGGTGGACCTATAGCTTCTCATGAGCTTCTGTCAATGCTACAAAAGTGACCTTTAAGGTGTCATGATGAAACCTACCTGTTGATTGTGTATAGCTTGCTGTACCTAGTCCCTGGGAAACACTTCCCAATGGATCATCTGAGTGTGCTAAGGAGTTGTCTAATATCAAACCAATTGGCACAGGGTATGCAGGGCATTCCTCAACAACGTGTTGACTTTACCGATCCACAAAAATACCCATTTTGCAAAAAAAGAAGAGCTCATTAATGCCTTGGCATTCTAGAGCATCTTGAGGAGGAAATAGGGGTTGGTTAAGAGTGATATATGCACAACATAATGATAAAAACTTGGTGGGGCAGAAAGTTCCCTCAAGTGGGGTTGAGTGGTTAAGGTCTTTGGACTTGTCGACAAGGAGGATGTGGGGAATGATGCAGAAGATACAACTGGCATAGTGGCCTTTTAGTTAATTTGATTGGCCGGGTCTAGCTGAATAGTTTTTGTCCCAATGCAGTCACATGAACGATGGGCTCGATAAAGATGAATGTGCCCTTTGTGCCATTGGTGGTGGCTATTTATGGTTGGTGCTCCTAGTATGTCATCGTTTCCACACTAAAAAGGGATATTGAAGTAAGGCATGGAATATTGGTGATGGATGGCAAGGGATCACAGGTGCTCGTAGAAAAAGAGGAAGCAACCGTGTAGTGGCAAGAGTTGCTGAGGTGGTAGGAGTGGAAGTGGGAATGGATGACACTTGAGCAAAGGATGCTCGGGCTTTTGCCTTGGCAGTAGAGTGGAAGCAAAAAGTTTAGGCATAGTCGATGTGGGAAGTAGGCATTACACCAAGGACTAGAACGGGTGGCAAGGTAGGTGGGACACTATTCCTAGCAATCCACCTGGCTTGGATGACAAGGTAGGTGGATTGCTAGGAAGATCCATCTACTTCAAGGGGCAAGATCACTGAAAGATCAGCCCATCTGGCTAAAGCCAAGTGATACCATATCATATACAAATGTGGGTTGATCTTTCAGTGATCTTGCCCCTTGAAGATTTTTTGCAACTGTTGGTCAAACACCTTAGTGAATACTATGAGCCAATCCACTGCCTAGCTAGAGAGGTAGCCTACTGTTGCTACCACCAACTATACATAGTTGTTGCAAGGCACAATCCTTGTGCTCTTCTTGAGCCCAATAAACTCCAAAAGAGACCTAAAGAATGGGTATACCACAAATGAATAGGATTCTTGAGCATATACCCTTGTGAGGATGAATAGATACCGTTCAAAAAATAAGCATCACAATGGGCATGGTCGGGTAAAGATGCCATTGTTGATCTAGCCAAAAGTAGAAAAATTGCTTGATATAACTCATGCATAAGGAAGACATAGTTTCCATTGAGCACAACACTATTGTTTGTTGCAAGATACGTGCCCATAGGCACAATAGCAACGATGGGGTCCCAATCTATAGCCCATGGGAGCCTACAAAGTGCGAGATGTGATTGCAATGGAGGCATGAGCAAAGAGTCTCCACCGTAGTATTGATCAGGTGAGGAGGCTCCATGGAAGTGAGGCTATTGTTTAAATCGACGTGAGGCTAAATCAGGGAATGTGGAATGTCAGTGGTGGAGAACTAGCAGTGGTGGAGGAATTGGCAGCTAAAGAAGGTGGAAGGTGGAATGTCAGTGGTGGAGGTACTGGGAGCTAAAGGAGATACATTTGTTACAATAGCTCATAGGTGCACAAATGCTATGAGCTAGCAGCCTCACTAGACTCTTTGGGACCTAGCTCTATGCAACCCTTTATCTTACATAGAACTCATCTCATCTAATTCCAATTTCTTCCTCTAAATAGGTAAGCTTACCATCTTATCCAGGGCAAGCTCACTCCTTTTATTCCTACTCCTTCCTAACAAGCTGGATCATGCTCCACCATTGGCTACCATCATTTGTCCCTTGTGTTTCTCCTTAGTTTGTGGGGGTGCATCGCCTTGCCGATCAAAACCTTCCACTGCATCCTGCATGACCTCCACATGAACTCGCCTATGTCGAGCACTCCAATGCCAAGCCAACCAAACCCAAGCTACCTATTGACCAGATGTTAACACTCACCTCACAATTGGCCTCTAGTAACCTACTCCCCCAGCTAGCTATTTGAAGGAAAGTGTGCCACTTACAGTGTGTCTTTAGCAAGAGGTGTGTCTGTGGCACTTCTTATGTGGGGTTTCGTGTTGTTGCTCAGTTGGAGGGGCTTGTCTCTTTAGAGTTGGTGCTTGTGGCCATCTTTGTTGCATGAGCTCCTATGTGGTTGCTAGTATTGTGTGTTTTTCAATAGTAGTCTTTGCAAGAACAACCATTTTGGCATAGTCTATGGTGGAGTAGTCCATGGGGACACTCCCAGCTTTACACTGATAGGTTCAAGATTTAGGGGGCCATGGATAGATGCCATGAATGCCATATATCTTCCACTCGGCTATGCATTGATAGGTTCAATATTTAGGGGGTCATGGATATATGCCATGAGTCTTAATTGTTGGCAAGACTACCACAACCACTTCCCATGCATCAATCCACCAATGCACCAACTCACCAAGCTTTAAGCGCATACATGTTGGACTCAAACATGGTGTTGTATTGACACACAACCCTATGATCAAGTTTGAGCCACTTTTTGTAAGCGGGTTGGCAAAGATGCTTAATGTGATCATAATATATCTTTGCCTCCATTAAAGCATTCTCAAGCAATTGTTCCACCAATTGGAGAAGTTCGGCAAAATATCAGGGCAACTAAGAGACATAGTCGAGGGTGGATTGTTGATTAAGTGAGGTGCAATAGCACCTCTCTATTATGTAAAAACCCACTATTGTTTGTATGCGAGACTTAGGATTTCATCATCAAAGGCACTGGTGGCCCACTCAAATACTGCTAGTTCCCAAAAGGATTCACAATTGTCATTCAAAAAGGCTTGTATAACCATATTGCATGGTCATGCATATAGACCCATTGTTCTTCTATAAAAAATAAGGGGCGAGGGGGAGTCACATCTACTAGAGCTTGGATCCATTTTAAGAGTACTTGAGTCTACTCATCATGAAGATTTGCTCTACTACCAAAATGTGACTACTCTCTCTGGTCAAAGCTTTGGGTAGATTGTGTTTCTTTGTGCTTGAGTCAAAGGGGGGATGTTTATGTGCTAAGATCAATGTGTTGCATGAGTACATCCATTTGAGACTTGGGATTGTATAGGAACAATGTCTGTGTAGTGGGCTGATCTTCCAATCCTATTTCTACCTCTCTTGAATGTGGCATACTCTTGATTGAACTTGTTGTAGCCGTTACACAAACTATTGTGGTAGCACTTGCACTATTAGTTGTAGTCACTACTTGAAGGTTGACACCTATGCTTAGGGCCCGATCTTGTCTACCGAGACCTATACCATCCCCTTCATCATCTAGGTCTTTCCTCCTTGGGGCTATGCCTTGGTGCCTCAAGTGTTGGCTCAAATCCTGTAAGAGGGCTTGAATTTGTTTCAATTTGGAGACCCTCTAGTGACGAAGTACTTGATTTCTATATCGCTCTACTGCAACTCAATTTTTGCTCCACTTAGTGCATTAATGTGCTCTTTTTAGTGCACCATAAGCTTCTTCCAAGAGGCCATGGTTTGTTGATCTGTCTTGAGAGCACCCATGGCCTTGTATTGTTGCAACACCAGGTCATGGTCATGCTAGAGCTATTCATGCATGGTTTGGTAACTAGGCAAGCTTCTCATCCATTCCTTTCTCTCTATCCATGAGGAGTCCAATAGTTTCATCGTACCAATTCCTTAGATCTCTTATGTACATGCATGCTCTTGGTGCTCATATAATAGAGTTTGTGGAGGACCCCATGTGTGAGACACATGATGTGTGGTTCAAGCTACCTCCATGAGTGATTCTTTAAGCTGTTGTCAGCTCCCAACAACTATCTTCGGACTCAATAAATAGAAGAGGGGATCAATACCCTCACCAAGTAGTACATGTCGAGGAGGAGGTAAGTGATATACATGCCTAACAATATCTAGAGAAGGAACTTGTAATTTTTGATGCTGGTGCCAATAAATCGTCCTCTTCACTAATCTTCCCTTTCCCCTTGCCAGCTTCCTACTTCTTTGGAGCATCCAATTCTGAAGGTGGAATCTTTGAGCCATTTCCCGTGGCTAGCTAACTAAATTTAGGGCCTGAAGGTCAATGAACTCATCTCTATGTTTAGAGGCTGTATGATCAAACTGAGCTACCATAGTCTCCACTTTAATTGGGGGCACAATGCTTGTACTTGAACTCAGATTGTTGGAGGTGATAACAATGGTCTGGACCTCTATTTTTGCTTCAATTGCTATCCTCCTTATCTTTGCTATAGCTTCCTTTGAGTTTCTGAGAGCTATAAATTCCTTTGCCTAACATTGGCCTTGTTTGATAGGTGGCTCATCTTCCATGCTCTTAGTTGGCGAGGTTAGGGTTTGATTTGCCGGTGGCACTCCTTCTGTGTCCTGGGCATTCTCTTTAGACTAGCTCTGTATTATATCCAACTATGGGGTGGGATACTTATTTGCATTTTCCTTTGTGGGATCCTCTATAATTTCCTTGCTTGCTTCTCTTATTTCCGTAGTGTTGGTGGCAATCTCATCACTTGAGTGAAGGTCAAACATAGCTTTTTTCCCTTCAATTATTGTTCCTCAATGATTTGGCAAAGCTTGGATATGGGATGGAGAAGGATGAGGGTCAAGATTTTTGGGAGAACTAGAGTGGGAGGAGCTTGCTTTGAATCGAGTTCTGGCAAGGAGGCTATTACATTAGTGGAGGAGGAGAATTCTCAAGAATGGGAGTCAAGGTTTGCCTATGAAGGTGGGTTGTGGTAGGACGAGTTTTGTAGACAAAGCTCAGAACTAGAGGAGGTGGAGGCCCTAAGTGGGATTCAACAATAATTAACTTCGAGTTGTCTATTGTAGATCTTGCTCCAACCGCTGTTGTACTCAAACCACTTGTCTCTTGTATGGCCACTTCTCTCTTTGCTCTTAGCGAGGATTCGTCCTATCCATTTGACATGTTGGCGAGCATCAACCTTGGTGTTGGCCCTTCAAGGCAAGGGGTGCCTTGCTTGATGAACTAGAGAAGCTCTTAGATGTAGGATTCATATCTGAGAGAGAGCACACTGATTGGGTTTGCCCCATTGTGATTGTGCCTAAACAGAACAAGAAGTTGTGGATATGTGTGAACTTAAAGAATATGAATACTGCCGCCATTAAGGATCACTATCCCTTGTCCCTAATAGAAATAAAAATTAGTAATGGTGGCAAGATAAAAAATATACATCTTCTTAGATGGATTTTGTGGCTAGAATCAAGTGCAAATAGATCCTAAAGATCATTCTAAAACAACATTTATGACTGAATGGGGAATCTTTGCTTAGAGAGTCATGGAGAGTCATGCTGTTTGAATTATGCAATGCCCCTATCGTATTCCAAAGTGTCATGTTTGCCACCTTCAAGTCTTTCTCAATAAGATTCTATAGGTCTTCTTGGATGACTTGTGCATCCATTCGAAAAAGCAAGACCACCTATCGTGCCTTAAAGTAGTTCTCATCAAATGCAGGGCATAGGGATTCTCTTAGCATGGAATTGCAACTAACATGGACAAAATTAAAAACATCATGGAATTACCACCCCCACATAATTCAAAAGGAGTGCAAGTCTTTATGGGTCATGTTGGCTACCATAGGATATTCATCTTGTGGTATGTGATGATAGCTTGCCCTCTATACAAGTTGTTAGTGGAATTATTTTGGATGGAGGAGTGTGACCAAGCCTTTGAGCTTCTAAAATGGCACCTAATCATGGCACCAATCCTCATAGCTCCCGCTTGGGAAATTGATTTTCATGTCCACACTGATGGCTCTAAGTATGCAATTGGGAGCGTACTCTACCAACCTGGGGGAAAAACTCCTCATCCACCTACTTAGCATGTACTGCAAAGTAGTTCTTGAGCTTGACAAGGTACCTATTGGTAACCTTGTCTCTGAGCTATTTTCTTCTCTATGTGGCACATAGTCTATTCTTTCTTGGAAAATCCATGCCCTTCTTTCTTGGCAAATTCATGCCTTTCTTTCTTGGGAAATACATGTCTTTCTTTCTTGGAAAATATATGTCCTTCTTTCTTGGCATATAAACGCCCTTCTTTTCTTTCCTATGAAATTGACTGCTTTGTCTTTGGCTTATACTAGCCTACCTCTTGCAATTATGCTGGTAGTGGAAACCCATCAATGCTTCCAAAAGATACATACTTTATTATTGCCTTAGCATATTTCTTACAAAATGATTCTAGAATAGATCTAGTGTTGAGAGTGCTCTCAACGGAAGCAAGAACAGAAGAGGGAGAGAGAGAAACAGAGAGCCACACAAGTTTTGGTGGGTGTAGAACACATTAATCTTCTTTTTCATTCATTTATATATGTGTTTGAGTATTGTACATAACTGGGGTAAAGGCACAGTGACCTTTAACCCCCACAACCTCCCACTTAAAGGACAATGTGCCTTTAAGGGAGAACAACCAGTGAGCATACTATCCAATGCCCATCAATACATGACAATACTCAAACCGCTGACTAGGTAGACTCTTCGTCAGCATATCTGCAGGGTTATCATCTGTATGAACCTTGACAAGCTCTATACGCTTGTCCTCAAGTACCTCCCTGATGAAATGGTACCTGACCTCAATGTGTTTGGTCTTTGAATGAAAGACCGGATTCCGTGCTAGCTAAATAGCACTTATGGAATCACTATACAATGTCGGTACACCTATATGAATCCCCAAATCTCCCACTAGCCGATCAAGCCATATAGCCTCCTTGCAACCCTCTGTGGCTGCAACATACTCAGCCTCTGTGGTAGACAAAGCAACGCACTTCTGTGCGCGAGACATCCATGACACTGCACCACCTGCAAAGGTGAACACATAACCAGAAGTGGATCTCCTACTATCCACATGCCCTACATAGTCTGAATCTGTGTACCCAAGTACACGCATGTCTCCTCTACCAAAGCAAATGCACATCTCCTTGGTACCCTTCATGTACCTCATGATGCACTTAACTGCCTCCCAATGCCTCTTTCTTGGATTAGCCATATACCGGCCAACAACTCCCACTGCAAATGCAATGTCTGGTCTAGTAGCTATCATAGCATACATAAGACTCCCAACTGCTGATGCATAAGGAACCTTAGCCATCATGGCCCTTTCCTCATCTGATTTGGGACTATCTGTGTGACTCAGTTTCACATATGGAGGCAATGGAGTACTCACTGCCTTCCCCCCCTCCATATTGAAACACTGCAATACTTTTGTAACATACTCTTTTTGTGAAAGCCAAAGGAGTTTCCTACTCCGATCACACGTGATGCGCATACCAAGAATATGACCTGCAAGTCCCAAATCCTTCATATCAAAGGCCTCATGCAACCTGGCCTTTAATGCATCTAGCTCATAAGTATTCTTGCTAGCCAATAGCATATCATCCACATATAGTGCCAAGATTATCAGGCTATTATCCTTAGCCCTTTTAGTGTAGAGGCAGTGATCAATTTCACTCCTTCTAAAACCCTGGGACCGAATGAAAGCATCAAACTTCTGATACCATTCTCTAGGCACTTGCTTAAGACCATAGAAACTCTGCTTGAGCTTGCAAACTAAATGCTCTTTGCCCTTTTCTTCAAAGCCTTCTGGCTGCACCATGTAAATTTCCTCATGCAAATCCCCATGCAAGAAAGCTATCTTGACATCCATCTGCATAAGCTCCATATCCTCTGATGCCACTAGTCCAAGCATGCATCTAAGTGTGGTCATCTTCACAACCGGAGAGAATATCTCATCGAAGTCCACACCCTTCTCTTGCTTGAAACCCTTTAGCGACCAAACGGGCCTTGTACCTAGGCACATCATCACCTGTGACCTTCATTTTGTAGACCCATTTACATGGCAATGCTTTCTTTCC
The DNA here is from genome assembly GCF_047967505.1 of Dipteris shenzhenensis. Taxonomy (NCBI): domain Eukaryota; kingdom Viridiplantae; phylum Streptophyta; class Polypodiopsida; order Gleicheniales; family Dipteridaceae; genus Dipteris; species Dipteris shenzhenensis. The sequence goes on along the minus strand of NC_141620.1, from coordinate 403,680 downwards.
ATGTGGCAAAGAAACCAAGTCCCAAGTCTTATTCTTCATACGTGAACTCATCTCTGATTGCATAGCATACTCCCACTTGCATTGATCCTCGTGTCTCATAGCCTCTCTGTGGCAAGAAGGCTCCCCACAATCAATAAGCATCACATAGTCTACCCCTGGAACAAACCTATCAGGCGGTCTAGACACTCTAGATGATCTTCTCAAGGGCATTTCAGCTTGCTGTCCCACCTGCATATCAGCCACATTTGGCTCATCATTTCCACCAATAGATGATCCATCATCTACCCTTGATTGTATACCTGTGGGAGTACTTGGTGGTACTATTTCTTGCACATTTGGTGCATGGATAGCTTGCTGTCTATCAACATATGCAGGTGGATTCACATCCTGGAAAGTGATTCTCCTCATTTCCACATCCCTCATGGGTGCCTTATGCATCTTCTTCTCATTGAAGACTACATCATGGCTGTGTATGATCTCCTTTGCTTCTGGATCCCAGAGACGATAGCCCATCTCTCCACTTTCACCATAACCCAGAAAGATGCATTTCCTAGACTTAGGATCTAGCTTCTTTTGAAGCTCTTTTGGCACATGTGCATATGCCTCACACCCAAATATATGCAAATGAGAGTAAGAGGGCTTCTTGCCACTCCATGCCTCTTTAGGAATACCACCATCCAAACTCTTACTAGGTGATCTATTGATCACATGCACCGTAGTCTTCATTGCCTCAGCCCAAAAACCACCAGAAAGACTTGCATTGGAAAGCATGCATTGCAACCTTTCTTGAATGGTATGGTTCATCTTTTCTGGAACTGGATTTTGCTCTAGAGTACGAGGGGATGTGAGCTCCCTCTTAATCCCACGTGTATCACAGAAATGCTGAAAGTCATGAGAGAGATACTCTCCACCATTTTCAGTCCATAGGCATTTAAGCGTTCTACCTGACTGATTCTCAACCAAGGCCAGCCATTTCTGAAATACTTGGAACACATCACTCTTCTGAGCTATAGCATAAGCCCACACTTTCCTAGTTGCATCATCAATGAATGTCACATAGTATTTAGCCCTACCTAATGATCGTGTAGGCATGGGACCACATACGTCTGAATGCACCAAATCAAGCTTTTCAAACTCTTTCTTTCCCCTTCTTTTATGGGCTGATTTAGTCTGCTTCCCA